>NC_059261.1:3556543-3559043 GCF_017591435.1 Portunus trituberculatus | reverse complement strand
CACACACACACACACACACACACACACACACACACACACACACACACACACACACACACACACACACACACACACAGTTCTTGAAAATGAGAGGAAATGACAAACGAATCTTAATTTTCATAACCAGCCTTATGTTGTCTTAATCCTTTAGTCACCACTGCCTAATGACGAGGAAGAGGAGGAGGAGGAGGAGGAGGAGGAGGAGGAGGGAGAAATAGTAAGGCCAACTTTCTTTCTTCATCAAAAAATCTCCTTACCTCCTCTTTTTCTTCTTCCTCCTCCTCCTCCTCCTCCTCCTCTTGCTCTTCCTTTTGCTCTTCCTTTTTCTTCTTCTTTTCTTCTTCTTTTTCTTCTTCTTCTTCTTCTTCTTCTTCTTCTTCTTCTTCTTCTTCTTCTTCTTCTTCTTCTTCTTCTTCTTCTTCTTCTTCTTCTTCTTCTTCTTCTTCTTCTTCTTCTTCTTCTTCTTCTTCTTCTTCTTCTCCTCCTCCTCCTCCTCCTCCTCCTCCTCCTCCTCCTCCTCCTCCTCCTCCTCCTCCTCCTCCTCCTCCTCCTCCTCCTCCTCCTCCTTAGATAATTTTGCCACCGAAGAAACTCAGATCGCAGACACATTAACTGATTATTTTGCTTGTCTTTACAGAAAACACACACAATCCCCGAACCAGCCTCTCTGCTCCCCAACATAACCCCTTTAAGTGTCTTCGATTTTCAAGAGGACGAAATGATTAAAGTAATTGATAAAATGAAAACTGACAAAGCCCAGCCCAGACTGTATTGCACCGCGCGTCTTGAAAGAAGCTAAAGTTCAGATTTGTAAACCCCTCTCATTGCTTTTCACCAAGTCACTTCACTGTGGTGAGGTTCCCAGGGATTGGAAGTCAGCTAACGTTACCGCCATGCATAAGAAAGGCGACAAATCACTCCCATGTAACTGCAGACCCACCAGCCTCACATCTGTGGTATGTAAATTGATGGAAACTGTAATTCGCGATAACTTAGTCAACTTTCTAGAAGTAAATGATTTAATGAATGACTCACAGCACGGCTTTCAAACAGACTTTCTTGTCGACTAATCTGCTTGCCTTCTTTAATGATGTTTTCACCATGTACGACGAAACAAAGGCAGTTGATGTCTTTTTCTTTTTATATGTCCTGGCCTGTAGCGCCTGTAGGTAACTTGAAGAGTATTGGAAGCGCTGTTAAGCTTCCACCCACTAGTGGCGCAGGCAATTTTATATATGGTGATACTCTTGTTAGGGCCCATATCACCACCCAAGCGCATCTTTGATGTAATCACCTAGAACCTGAGTATCATGATGACATGTAGGTAACTTTAAACCACTCGACAAATCAAGGCGGTACGTGGTGGGATTCGAACGTCTGCCCGATCTCACTCTCACCACCTTTTCCGTTATGCCTACATTTTCAAAAAGCCTTTGACAAAGTTCCCCATAAGCGGCTACTAGGTAAACTGAAGTCACATGGTATAGATGGAAACTCCTCAAATGGCTTGAAGACTGTCTTTCTGAGAGAAAGCAGCGCGTTGTTTTAAATGGTAAATTTTCAAAATGGCAAGAAGTTTTAATGATACGATGAGGGCCTCTCCTGTAAAGTATCTAAGTTTGCTGACGATGCTTAAATAATGAAGGAAGTCGTCACATCAGAAGATAAAAGAAAATTACAATCTGATCTGGACCTCTTAGCCACTTGGTCAGACAAGTGGCAGATGAGCTTCAATGTAGATCAATGTCAAGTGTTGCACATTGGTAGCAATAATGATCATACCGATTACTCAATGAACGGTTCCGAGCCTCTCAAGGTTAATGAGGAAAAGACTTAGGCGTTATAATTACCACAGACCTCAAGTCCAGTAAACAGTGGTGGGAAGTGTTAAAACAGCAAATCAAATGGTTGGGTTTACTGGAAGGACTTGTGAATTTAAATCAGAAGGGGTCATTCTCACATTGTTTGATGCACTCGTCCGATCTCAACTTGAGTACTGTGTTCATTTCTGGTGAGCCCATTACAAGAAAGATATAGACAAGCTGGCGAGAGCCCAAAGAAGTTGATCCCAAGACTGCGAAACAAGCCTTACGAGGAGCGCTTCAGGGAACTCAACTTGTTCAGTTTAGAGAAGCGGCGAATGCGAGGAGACTTAATTGAACTATTTAAAATGTTCCGGGGCTTTGATAACGTAAATGTAAACAACTATCTCACCATTGACAGCTCCAACACCACTAGAAACAATGGTTACAAGATTACAGGTAAGCGTTTCAGATCAGATGAGACTAAACATTATTTCTTCAATAGAATTGTAAATGTGTGGAACTCTCTCCCAGCACATGTTGTCCCTAGCAATACAATACAAACTTTTAAGCAAAGGTTGGACATTCACTTCACTTTAACGCCTCAAATGATGTACTTTGCGCCTACATAATCTTTTCTAGTTACTGGAATAGATAGTAATATTTCTCTTTCAACCTTTCCCATCACATCTTTGACT
>NC_059261.1:3531543-3544043 GCF_017591435.1 Portunus trituberculatus | reverse complement strand
TCACCCTTTGTAATTCTTTCTTTCTCTTTTTTTTCTTTTCTTTCTTTTCTTTTTCTTTCTTTTTCTTTTCTTCATTTTTCTTTTCTTATCTTCCATTTTCTTTTCTTTCCTTCTTTTTTTTGTTTTGTTTAATTCATTCATTCATTACCTTCTTTCTTTCTTTCTTTCTTTCTTTCTTTCTTTCTTCCTTCCTTCCTTCTTTCCTTCCTTCCTTCCTTGCTTTTTCTTCCTCCTCCCTCCCTCCCTCCCTCCCTTCCTTCATTTTCCTTCCTCCTCCTCCTCCTCCTCCTCCTCCTCCTCCTCCTCCTCCTCCTCCTCCTCCTGCTATCTTATATAAACATAACCTTTCTATCTTCCTTTCTTCAACCTCCCTTTTCCTTCATATCTGTCTCCCACGCACCCTAACACTCCCTCCTCCTTTACCTCCTCCTCCTCCTCCTCCTCCTCCTCCTCCTGCTAGGGTCCTGTTGTGGGGAATATAACGGTTCGTGGCAAGACAGAACTAGTTTCAAGCATGTGGAACAATCGAGGTTGTCTCCATCTCTTCTTTGCCTTGAATGATAATGATAGCGAGGAGAGGGAGAGGGAGAGGAGAGAGAGAGGGAGAGGGAGAGGGAGAGGGAGAGGGTAGAAGGATGCTTTTATTTGCAGGTACAGAGTAGTTCAGTTGTATTGGTGTTGATAAATGGATGGGGTGGATTAGTACATGGATAGATAGATAGATAGATGCATATAAGGTTTAGTAGATGGATGGATAGATACATGGGACGGATTGATACATGGATAGATAGATAGATAGGCACATGGGTGGATTAATAGATAGATAGGTAGAGGAGGAGGAGGATTAATAGATGGATGGATAGGTAGGCACATAGAGGATTGATAGATGGATAGATAGATAGGTAGCTAGATTAATAGATAGACTTCTGTAGAGATAGATTAAATGATACATGGGTAGATTGATAAATAGATAGATGAATTAAAAGATGGATAGATAGATAAATTGACAGATAGATAGATAGTCTTACAAGGAGGTAGATAAATTGGCAGATTAATATATAGATAGATAAATTGACAGACAGATAGATAGATAGATAGATAGACAGACAGATACATTCATTAACAGACAGATAGATAGACTGACAGACAGATAGATAGACGGACTTACTGATTTATTGATGGTAACAGTGAATAGATAAACCATTAGACAGTGAGACAGGTGTATGTGTTAAAACAAAGACAGACAGACAGACAGATAGATAGACAGATAGACAGACAGACAGACAGTGAGATAGGTGTATGTGTAAAAACAAAGACAGACAGACAGACAGATAGATAGACAGACAGACAGACAGATAGATAGATAGATAGATAGATAGATAGACAGATAAATAGACAGACAGACAGACAGACAGACAGAAAAGGAAGGGGATAAATAGAGAGATAAAGAAAATGAAAGTAAAAGAAGAAGAAAGAGAGATAATAGAGAGAGAGAGATTGAAAGAAAGAATAGAGATAGAGAGAGATTAAAGAAAATAGAAAATACGAAGATTATTTTCATTCGTTTTCTTCTTTATTCTCTTTTTCTTCTCTTTTTCCTCTTCCTCCTTCTCTCTCCTTTCTTCTTTTCTTCTTTTTCTTTCTCTTCTTTTTCATTCTCTTCCTTTCTTTTCCGACTTTCTCCTTTCCTTTCCCTCCTCTTCCTTCTCCTTGCCTCCTCCTCTTCCTCTTCCTCTTCCTCTTCCTCTTCCTCTTCCTCTTCTCCTCCTCCTCCTCTTCCTCTTCCTCTTCCTCTTCCTCTTCTCCTCTCATCTCCTCTCCTCCTCCCTTCCTTATCTTCCGTCTCTCCTCCTCCTCCTCCTCCTCCTCCTCCTCCTTTACATATATTACCCCAAAAAGGAAAAAAGGAAAAGAGGGAAAGAAAAGAGGAAAAAGAGGAAAAAGTGAAAAGAATTATAACTTTTTACTTGTATATAGAAAATTTCCCCTCAGTGTGTGTGTGTGTGTGTGTGTGTGTGTGTGTGTGTGTGTGTGTGTGTGTGTGTGTGTGTCAGGTTAGATTTCTTGAGCTTACGTTGTGTGCATGGTAATGAAACGGAGGAGGAGGAAGAGGAGGAGGAGGAGGAGGAGGAGGAGGAGGAGGAGGAAGAAGGAGGAGAAATATTTGGAGTTATTGAGATGAAGAGATAAAAAATACATATGAGAGAGAGAGAGAGAGAGAGAGAGAGAGAGAGAGAGAGAGAGAGAGAGAGAGGGAGAGAGAGAAAGATAAACAAAACACACATTGTAATCAAATAAGAATATGAAATAAAAAATGTCAAGGAGGAGGAGGAGGAGGAGGAGGAGGAGGAGGAGGAGGAGGAGGAGAGATGAGAGGAAGGGTGTGAGGTGACGGAGAGGCGGAGGAAGGAGACAGAAGGGGCGGAGGAACCCTTAGTCTTCCAGTCATCTCCCACACGTGTTAAGGAGGAGGAGGAGGAGGTTGAGGAGGAGGAGGAGGAGGAGGAGGAGAAGGAGGAGATGGAGGAGGAGGGAAGAAAGAACTGTGACCTGCACTGGGAAAGGGAGGAGAGAGAAGAGGAAGGTACGGGAGGAGGAGGAGAGGAAGGTACGGGAGGAGGAGGAGGAGGAGGAGGAGGAGGAGGAGGAGGAGGAGGAGGGGTGGGGGAGGTAGCGTAACTTAGTTTTCAGGGCAAGTTTCAAGACATGCTTACATTATATTGTGAGAGGAGGAGGAAGAAGAGGAGGAGGAGGAGGAGGTGGTGGTGGTGGTGGTGGTGGTGGTAGTCGTGGTAGTGGTGGTGGTGGAAGAAGAGGAGGAGGAGGAAGAAGAAGAAGAAGAAGAAGAAGAAGAAGAAGAAGAAGAAGAATGAATGAATAGGAGGAGGAGAAGGAGAAGGACGTGTTGGAGGAGGAGGAGGAGAAGAAGAAGAGGAAGAAGGAAGAGAAGAAGGAGAAGGAAGATGAAATAGAAGAGAAATTACAAAGGAGGAGAAGAAGAGGACTAAGAAAAAGAAGCAGAAGAAGAAGAAGAAGAAAAAGAAATAAAAAATGGAGGAAGATAACGATAATGAAGATAAGGAAAACACACACACACACACACACACACACACACACACACACACACACACACACACACACACACACACACACACACAAACATTAATCAGGAGTGCAACTTAACAGCCTAAAATTACCACATATATTCTCAGGCTGTGTGTGTGTGTGTGTGTGTGTGTGTGTGTGTGTGTGTGTGTGTGTGTGTGTGTGTGTGTGTGTGTGTTGCCGCCTCTGACTCTTCTTTCTCTAATCATCAGGAAATTACAAGACTAATCTTTTACTCCCCCGGCATGACAATCAGACACACAGACAGACACACACACAGACACACACACAGACACACACACACAGACACACACACAGACACACACACAGACACACAGACAGACAGACTAGCCGATGAATTGACCCACTCTATCATTCCTAACCGCTATTAGACAACATACTACTACTACTACTACTACCACCACCACCACCACTGCACGGCTGAGGGAGGGCGGGAAGAAGTAACAGGAAGGAAAACCAATAAAGATGATAATAACGAGAACAATAAATAAATGAAAGAAAGAAAAGAATAAATCAATTCAACAACAAACAAAACCGTACCATTTCCTCTTCACCGGGAGGAGGAGGAGGAGGAGGAGGAGGAGGAGGAGGAGGAAGATATTAATTAGAGGAATGGAGAAGGAGGAGGAGGAGGAGGAGGAGGTAGAGAAAAGGAAGCGACGATGTGATGGTTACAGGAGGAGGAGGAGGAGGAGGAGGAGGAGGAGGAGGAGGAGGAGGAGGAAGGGATGGCATGTTATACTTTGCTGAGGGATGTATGGGAGGAGGAGGAGGAGGAGGAGGGAGAAGAGAGAGGAGGAGGAAGAGGAAGAGGGGAAGAGGGGCTTAAAATATACTGAATTTAGGTCTAATTAGGCAAGCCAGGTAGGTTATTGGGGAGGAGGAGGAGGAGGAGGAGGAGGAGGAGGAGGAGGAGGGAAGAGGGTAAGAAGGGGAGGGATTTGCAGGGGTGAGGGATGAATCTAGATGTTGAAGGAAGGGTGGGTAGGAGGAGGAGGAGGAGGAGGAGGAGGAGAGGAGGACGGAAGGAAGAAAAGAGAAGATGAAGCAGGAGGGAAGAAAGAAGAGATGGGGAGAAGGAAAGAAGAGAGAGAGGAGAGAAGGAAAGGAGAGAGAGAGAGAGAGAGAGAGAGAGAGAGAGAGAGAGAGAGAGAGAGAGAGATAATGAAGGAAGTGAAGGAAGAATGGAAGAGAGAGAGAAAGAGAGAGAGAGAGAGAGAGAGAGAGAGAGAGAGAGAGAGAGAGAGAGAGAGAGAGAGAGGAATGTTGATAAATATGTGCTAATATATTACAAAAATAATGACGACGATGAAAGAGGTACAGGAGAGAGAGAGAGAGAGAGAGAGAGAGAGAGAGAGAGAGAGAGAGGCGGTGGTGAAGGGAAATGCCTCATGTTTTTCAATACGTACAGGTGAGGCGGGGGTTCCTTACCTGGGGAAATATCTAATTAAGGTCACAATTCAGACTTACCTAGAAATAATAATAATAATAATAATAATAATGATAATGAAGAAGAAGAAGAAGAAGAGTATGAAATAGAATAAGAACAATAACAATAACAACAACCGTAGTAGTTATTGTAGTAGTAGTAGTAGTAGTAGTAGTAGTGTGTGTGTGTGTGTGTGTGTGTGTGTGTGTGTGTGTGTGTGTTTTGACAGTCACATTAAATCGCAAATGAAAGAAGATGTGAAGGGGAATTGGAGAGCGGAGGAGGAGGAGGAGGAGGAGGAGGAGGAGGAGGAGGAGGAGGAGGAGGAGGAGGAGAAAATAGTTTTAAATTCTAGGAAAAGAGGAGAGAAATGGAGTTTTGAGAAAGCATGTGAGGGGGAGGAGGGGAGAGAATTTGGTGAAGAAAGAGGAGGAGGAGGAGGAGGAGGAGGAGGAGGAGGAGGAGGAGGAAGAAGAAGAAGAGGAAGAGGGAGAGAAGTGGGGGGGAATGACGACCTCTTGTGAGTATGCAGGGTGAGTATCTTTATAATTGCATCCCCCCTCCCCCTCCCTCCCTCTTCTCTCCTCCCTCTCCTCCCTCTCTTCCTCCTTTCCCTCCCCTCCTCCCCTTTCTCTTCTGCTTCTGTGCCTCGTGATCTGAATATAAAAATGGAAGGAGAGAGAGAGAGAGAGAGAGAGAGAGAGAGAGAGAGAGAGAGAGAGAGAGAGAGAGAGAGAGAGAGAGAGAGAGGAAGTAAACAGGAAGATGAAAGACACAAGAGGAAGTCATTGAAGAAATTAGAGAGAGAGAGAGAGAGAGAGAGAGAGAGAGAGAGAGAGAGGAATTAATTTTGGTCTTACTCAATCACACTTATTTAAGACGCTGTGAAATGAAAGATAATTGTGTCTTTCATCTCTCTCTCTCTCTCTCTCTCTCTCTCTCTCTCTCTCTCTCTCTCTCTCTCTCTCTCATTCAGTATTCAGATTATTCATTGAGACACACCTCTTTTTTTTCGATAAGACATGTATATGAATTGGGGTGACTGATGGATATAGGCCTGTGTATTTTCACCTGTAGGCCTAATGGTTTCTTGCAGCTTCCCTTACTTCTCTTTTTTACCCCTTCAGTACCATGACGCTTTTTCAAATCCATTCTGCTTACTATTTCAGATTTTATACAGCTTCAGAAAATTATATGGGCCATTAATCGTCTGACCTCCATAAACCCTTCCTTAAGTCAATAAAATACTCTAATCCACGTTTCTATATCCATTCTGCTTACTATTTGGTGATTTTGTACAGCTTCAGAAACTTATATGAGGATTAGAATAGTGGAGACGGTGGCCATTAATTTTCTGACCTCCATAGACCCTTGCTAATGTCAATAAAATACTCTAATCCACGTTTCCATATTCATTCTGGTGACTATTTGGTGATTCTATACAGCTTCAGAAACTTATATGGGGATTAGAATAGTGAAGACTGTGGCCATTAATCGTCTGACCTCCATAGACCCTTGCTAATGTCAATAAAATACTCTAATCCACGTTTCCATATTCATTCTGCTTACTATTTGGTGATTCTATACAGCTTCAGAAACTTACATGGGGATTACAATAGTGGAAACGGTGGCCATTAATTTTCTGACCTCCATAGACCCTTGCTAATGTCAATAAAATCTAATCCACGTTTCCATATTCATTCTGGTGACTATTTGAGATTTTATACAGCTTCAGAAACTTATATGTGAAGACTGTGGCCATTAATCGTCTGACCTCCATAGACCCTTGCTAATGTCAATAAAATACTCTAATCCACGTTTCCATATTCATTCTGGTGACTATTTGGTGATTCTATACAGCTTCAGAAACTCATGCTTTTACTTTCCATGTTGTCAAATATTTATCTTACATTGCTCTTGTTTTTTTATATTATCTTTAAAGCAGTAAATAACCCAACATTTCTTTTCTTTTTTTTATGTGTAACTCAACATTTTTCCCCTTGTAAGCATTGAATATCTAAACTGTCATTATATTGTCCTCTTTTCCCCTTGCAAACATTAAATCACTCAAACACACGTATATTTTCCTCTTTTTTCCCCTCGTAAGCATAAAAAAACCTGTACATTATTATTTTTCCCCTTGCAAGCATTATATCACTCAAACACACGTATATTCTCCTCTTTTTCCCCTCATTATATTGTCCTCTTTTCCCTTTGCAAGCATTAAATCACTCAAACACACGTATATTTCCCTCTTTTTCCCCTCGTAAGTCTCAAATAACTCCAAAAACTTTCTACAATTTCTCTTTCCCCTTGCAAGCATTAATTAACTCGGCAAAGCAAGTATGTATTTTTTTCCCCATTCCAGGCATTAATTAAGATAGGGGAGATTAGGAAGGGGAAGAGGGAGGGGAGAATAAATGTAGGAGAGGTGTAGGATTGATGAAGGAGTGAGTAATACATATAAATTTTCCTCTTTTCCCCTCACAAGCGTTAAACATCTGACTAACACTAATATTTTCCTCTTTTTTCCCTTGCAAGCATTAAATGATAGACCAACACACGAATATCCTCATTTTTTCCTCTTGAAAGCATTAACAAACTCAGGGAAACACTTATATATTTCCTTTTTCCCCTCACAAGCATGAAATATCTGACTAATACACGTATATTTTCCTCTTTTCCCTTGCAAGCATTAAATAATAGACAAGCACATATCCTTATTTTTCCCCTTGCAAGCATTAACTAACTCAGTAAAACAAGTATATTTTCCTATTTTCCCCCTGCAAACATTAACTAACTCAGTAAAACACGCATGTATTTCTTTTTTCTCTTTGTCAGCGTTAAATATCTCACTCACACGTATAAATTTTCCTCTTTTCCCCTTGTAAGCCTTAAATAACTTGATGAAGTATGTATATTTCTTTTTTTTATCTCTTTTTTTCCCCTTGCAAGCATTAAATTATAGACCACCTCACGTAGATTGTATTTCCCCTTGCAAATATTAGATAACTTACAAGCACACGTATGTTTTATTCTTTTTCCCCTCACAAACATCAAATATCTGACTAACACATGCATTTTCTTCTTTTTCCCTTCACAAACATCAAATATCTGACTAACACATGCATTTTCCTCTTTTTCCCCTTGCAAACATTAAATATCTGACTGACGCGCATTTATTTTCCTCTTTTTCTCCTCACAAGTATTAGATATCTGACTTACACATTTTCCTCTTTTTCCCCTTGCAAGGATTAAATAACTCACAAACACACGTATACATTTCCTTTTTTCCTTTTGCAATCTTTAAATTACTAATACACGTTTATATTTTCCTTTTTTTTTCCCTTGCAAGCACTAAATAACTGATTAACACACGTATAAATAAGTCTAACACACGTATATTCACCCCTAAAAGCATTAACAAACTCGGCAAAACATGCATATATTTCCTTTTTTATTTCCTTTTTCCCTTGCAGCATTAAATAACTGACCAACACACATATTTTTCTCTTTTCCCCTTGCAAACATTAGATAACACAAAAACACGTATGCATTATCTATTCCTGTCTTACAAACATTAAATATCTTCTTTTGATCATTTTGTAATTATCAACTGACCAACCAGCACCATATCTTATCACTAGGTATGTCTTAACTCTGTCTCACCCTTGCAAGCATTAGATCACTCAAACACACGTACGCATAATCTATTCCAGTCTTGCAAGCATTAAATATCTGATCAGTATAAGTATATTTTCTTTTCATCCTTTTACAATTATCAAATGACCAACCAACACTATATCTTATCACTAGGTATGTCTTAACTCTGTCTGACATTCATTCTCCTCCCAAGACATTCATTCTAGGGCTGAGAGTAAGAAGGCCAATGTCAAAAATGGCCGATTGTTGATAAGCACACCATTTAACTAGTAATTCATCAGTCTGTCAGTGCTATAATGGCCAATGTCGTCCATGCATCTGGGGAGCTTCACTAACACTGGCGCTCTTTTTTTTTTTATTTATCTATTTTTTTATTTATACCATGTGGGCTTTTCACGGGAATTTGTGGGCTAAAGGGATACTTTTTAAGGGTACCTCCTATCTCAAAGCCCACCCGCTAGGAAACCGTTGCCCTGAGTGAGGAAGCCCAACCTGCACTCGGACCGTGGACAGGATTCGAACCCGTGCGCTTGGAGACCCCTCGGACGCCAAAGCACGCATGGTTCCACTGTAATTACCTGATTGTTAATAAAGAGTGCAATATTTCATACGTGCTTTTCTTAAACTTGGATTTTTTTGACATTGGCCCTTAGAGTTCTCAGTCCTAGAATTAACCCCTTCAATACTGGGACACTTTTTTTTTACCTTGAGATTTGTGTATGACTAGACCATTTTATTAACATTAAAAAGGGTTGATGGAGGTCAGAAGATTAATGGCCACAGTCTTCGCTATTCCAATACCCGACATAAGTTTCTGAAGCTGTATAAAATCACCAAATAGTCGCCAGAATAAATATCAAAACACGTCCTGGTATTCAAGGGGTTAACACCAAAATATACGTTCAGACATTCGGACAGTTTGGAGGAGGAGGTGAAGAGAAACTTCCCCTCTCCTCTACATTAAACACACTCGGTCTATCCTTCACTAAAAATCTAAACTGGAAATTTCACATCTCTACTCTTGCTAAATCAGCTTCCAAGAAGTTAGGTGTCCTATGGCGTCTTCGTCCATTTTTCTCTCCCTCCCAGCTGCTTGCTCTGTACAAGGGCCTTATCCGCCCGTGTATGGAGTATGGCTCTCATGTCTGGGGGGGATCCACACACACAGCTTTACTAAACAAGGTGGAATCTAAAGCTTTTCGTCTTATCAACTCTTCTCCTCTAACTGACTGTCTTGATTCTTTAAGTCACCGCCGCAATGTTGCATCTTTATCTGTCTTCTACCGCTGTTTTCATGCTGTCTGCTCTTCTGAACTTGCTAACTGCATGCCTTCCCCCTCCTGCGGCCTCGCTGCACAAGACTCTCTACTTCTTCTCATCCCTATTCTGTCCATCTTCCTAATGCAAGAGTTAACCAGTATCTTCACTCCTTCATTCCCTACACTGGTAAACTCTGGAACTCTCTACCTGTGTCTGTATTTCCACCTGCCTATGACTTAAACTCTTTCAAAGAGGAGTGTCAAGACACCTCTTACGTTAACTGGACCCTCCTTTTAGATTTTTTGTTTTCTCTTTCTACTTTCCTCTTAACAGGGCCTGGCAACCAGCGGGATTTTTTTTTTTCCAACACTTTGTTTGCCCTTGGCCAGTGCCCTTGTAATGTAAAAAAAAAAAAAAAACAGGTGTAGGGAGGTGAGTTTATTCCCGACTAATTTACACCTGTGTTTCTCTTCACCTCCTCCACCAAAATATATCTCATCAACTGTAACATAACTTTTTTTTTTTTTTTTTTCGTGCTTCCCGTTGCGATAATTAAATACTTTGCCACAATGGGTTTATCTTAATTCTTTATTTAGCATACATTTCCTTCCCTGACGTGAAATCAAACCAATACACACACACACACACACACACACACACACACACACACACACACACACACACACACACACACACACACACACACACACACACACACACACACACACACACACACACACACACACACACACACACATTAACGCCTTCAGTACTGGGACACATTTTCACCTTGAGTTTTGTGTGCGATTAGACCATTTTATTGACATTAGGAAGGGTCTATGGAGGTCAGAAGATTAATGGCCACAGTCTTCACTATTTTAATCCCCCACATGAGCTTCTAAAGTTATATAAAATCATCAAATAGTCACCAGAATGAATATGAAAACGTGGATTAGACCATTTTATTGCCATTAAGAAGAGTCTATGGAGGTCAGAAGATTAATGGCCACAGTCTTCACTATTTTAATACATGAGTTTCTGAAGCTGTATAAAATCACCAAATAGTCACCAGAATGAATATGGAAACGCGTCATGGTACTGAAGAGGTTAAGTCTCCCTAGCATTACTTCTTCTTCCACTCATCTCACCAAACACCACTCTGGAACCCCTTGCCTGCTGCTGTATTTTCATCTTCTGCTTCTGTATCTTCATCTTCATTTTCTGTATTTTCATCATCTTCTGTATTTTTTATCTTCATCTTCTCTATTTTCATCTCCTGCTTCTGTATTTTTCATCTTCATTTTCTGTATTTTCATTGCTTCTGTATTTTCATCTTCGCCTGCTTCTGTATTTTTCATCTTCTCTCCTTCTTTTTTAGTGTTACATCCCCTGTCTACCTTTCCCTCACTTGCCAGAGCTTGGATCATTCACGTCACTGCGTATATGGATGTTTAACCCCCTCAGCACTGCGACGCGTTTTTACCTTGAGATTTGTGTACGATTAGACGATTTTATTGGCATCAGAAAGGGTCTATGGAGGTCAGAAGATTAATAGCTAGACTCTTCACTATTTTAATCCCCGCCTGAATTTCTGAAGCTGTATAAAATCACCAAATAGTAAGCAGAATGAATATGAAAACGTGCATTAGACCATTTTATTGACATCAGGAAGGGTCTATGGAGGTCAGAAGGTTAATGGTTAGAGTCTTCACTATTTTAATCCCCAAATGAGTTTCTGAGTTTGATGGTGTGTAAAATCACCAAATAGTAACACAGAATGAATATGGAAACGCGTCATGGTACTGAAAGGGTTAAATCGGTTTTGTTGCCTTCAGGAATGCATTCAGGGGTCGCTAGGGTTACAGTGGTGAGGGATAAGGTTAGGAGCACCCACATGAGCATTTTGGTGCAGTTAGGAATGATAGTTTGGGAGTTATAGCGCATTTTGTTAAGGTGTAGAGTGGGTGGTAGGGAAACAGGATACAATTGCATGCCTGTCCTTGTGTTTCCCTACCACTCACTCTACACCTTCCCTTCACTCTTACACTCTTGCTGGAAATGGTGCAAGAGTGTTCAGGATTCTCGCATCTGTACCTGTTTTATTATTCTTGTCGCACTTCGTCTCTTTTCTGTAGCTTTGTTGTGTTTATACTCCGAGCTTCAAGTGATTCGTTATTTGAACAATGACATTAGTGGTGGTGGTGGTGGTGGTGATATTAGTAGTAGTAGCAGTAGCAGCAGTAGCAGTAGCAGTAGCAGCAGTAGCAGCAGCAGCAGCAGCAGCAGCAGCAGTGAGCAGCAGAAGTGGTTGAGCAGTGGCAGCAGCAGCAGTAGCAGCAGTAGCAGTAGCAGTAGTAGTAGTAGTGGTGGTGGTTGTAAACAGCAGCAGCAGCAGCAACAGCAGCAGCAGCAGCAGCAGCAGCAGCAGCAGCAGCAGTAGCAGCAGCAGTAGTAGCAGCAGTAGCAGCAGTAGTAGTAGTAGCAGTAGTAGTAGTAGTAGTAGTAGTAGTAGCAGCAGCAGCAGCAGCAGCGCGCGCGAGAGAGAGAGAGAGAGAGAGAGAGAGAGAGAGAGAGAGAGAGAGAGAGAGAGAGAGAGAACGAGAGAAGAAGAAGAGAGAGAGAGAGAGAGAGAGAGAGAGAGAGAGAGAGAGAGAGAGAGAGAGAGAACAAGCGAGAAAGAGAACATATATCCATCATTACATTTCACACTTTTACATATCCCACCACCACCACCACCACCACCACCACCACCGCCCTGTCTCCCCCTCGCTCCTCTGAACCTCCCACTTTTTGCCCAATCTGAAGGGCCTGAGGTGCTGTGCCTAAGTACCACTCCAGCCCTCCATCCATTTATAGGTACCAGGTGTAAAAACAAGAAGAAAGAGGTGAAGATATGTTCCGTGTGTCAGGTGGAGGAGGAGGAGGAGGAGGAGGAGGAGGAGGAGGAGGAGGAGGAGGGGGATGGTGGTTTGATATGTAGAATGGTAGAGAGGAAGTGGAGGAGGTGGTGATGTTTAGGGAA
>NC_059261.1:3516543-3521543 GCF_017591435.1 Portunus trituberculatus | reverse complement strand
GGAAAAATGAACTAACTAGATATATTTTCATTGTCTTTATCTTTTATCTTTATTACCACGTTTATGTGTCACCACCACCACCACCACCACCACCACCACCACCACCACCACCACCACCACCACCACCACCACCACCACCACACCTTGTTATGCGGCAGCTGAAGCAACCACACACACACACACACACACACACACACACACACACACACACACACACACACACACACACACACACACACACACACCTGCCAATCCCGTCACCAGGTAAATGATCACAGCCACGCCATTGGTCAGTGCAGGGAATGGCTGGACACTCTCAGCCAATCACGGCCCAGCTTGCCCAAGGGATCGCTTCTCATTGGCTCATTGACACCACATGCATTACAAGGAAAAATACCCCAGTTTTATTATATACTCTCTTATTTGAGTGTGTGTGTGTGTGTGTGTGTGTGTGTGTGTGTGTGTGTGTGTGTGTGTCTTTCTATTCCTGTTTTATGTTATATTTTTTGCTTTTTTGTTTCTTGTGTGTTAATTAAAGGTGTGTCTGTCTGTCTGTCTGTCTGTCCGTCTCTCTCTCTCTCTCTCTCTCTCTCTCTCTCTCTCTCTCTCTCTCTCTCTCTCTCTCTCTCTCTCTCTCTTTACCTTTTATTTATGTGTGTGTGTTAATTAAAGGTATCGTCTGTCTGTCTGTCTGTCTGTCTGTCTATTTTTCACATATATATTCTAATTTTTACATATTTTTTCCTTCATTTTTCTCCATCATTTTTTTTTTTTTTTTTTAGTGTTAATTGAAGGTCTAAGTAATACTGACGAGTGAGATTCCTGTCTCCTGGAAGATAATTGAGTCAGCGTCCATAATTCAGGATAAATGCACCGGGTATTATTTTTCTCCTTCGTTTGGGCTTCCCTTTTTTGGCGCCTCAGTTCCACAATTCTCTTAGTCGTGTCATTCGTGGCTCTTTTTCCTGGTTTGTTACTTTTTTCGTGGGTTTTTTATCTTTTTTATTTTTTTTATGTTCTCTTTGATGTTTCCGCCCTGTGTGTGTGTGTGTGTGTGTGTGTGTGTGTGTGTGTGTGTGTGTGTGTGTGTGTGTGTGTGTGTGTGTGTGTGTCTTTCTCTCATTATTATTCTATTCCTACTACTACTACTACTACTACTACTACTACTACTACTACTACTACTACTATTATTATTATTATTGTCATTATTGTCATTATTGTTATCATCATCATCATCATCTTTTTAACCTCAAGCTTATGAGAGAGAGAGAGAGAGAGAGAGAGAGAGAGAGTGTGTGCTTACATATGTCTACTGTATAAGGATCTCTCTCTCTCTCTCTCTCTCTCTCTCTCTCTCTCTCTCTCTCTCTCTCTCTCTCTCTCTCTCTCTCTCTCTCTCTCTCTCTCTCTATTTTATCATATACTTCGAGACTGTACTTCACCTCTTCCTCCTCCTCCTCCTCCTCCTCCTCCTCCTCCTCCTCCTCCTCCTCCTCCTCCTCCTCCTCCTCCTCCTCCTCCTCCTCGTTGATAGGGAGATAAGTCAGGCCAAACATTACTTGCTCTTTCTAACCTAACCTAACCTAACCTCTTGTATCAGGTGGGATCTCTTGTCATTAGTGTGTGTGTGTGTGTGTGTGTGTGTGTGTGTGTGTGTGTGTGTGTGTGTGTGTGTGTGTGTTTGTTTTTGTTTGCATATTATGTCTTCTTTTTTGTTTATCTGTGTGTTAGTCTCGATTGGGCCTACTCTCTCTCTCTCTCTCTCTCTCTCTCTCTCTCTCTCTCTCTCTCTCTCTCTCTCTCTCTCTCTCTCTCTCTCCTTTTACGGATCTATATTTGTTGAGAAAAAGTCTAGAATCATGAAAAATAGCTATTCTTCCTCCTCCTCCTCCTCCTCCTCCTCCTCCTCCTCCTCTTCCTCCTCCTCCTCCTCCTTCTCCTCTTCTCTTCCTACCGTCCTGAATATCTTGGCCGGTCGAATTAATAAGAAACTCGGGCGAAGAATAAAGAGAATAGTGTTACTTGGGTGGCGGGTGAGCGATTCTTTGTGGAGGGGTCGAGCGAAGGTCAGTGGGACGATGGTATGATTTATGGAATGAGCTTAAGAATGTGGGGATGGAGGTGCATCTGCCAGCCTGCCCGCCCGTCTCTCTCTCTCTCTCTCTCTCTCTCTCTCTCTCTCTCTCTCTCTCTTTCTCTTTCTCTTTTTCTTTCTTTTCTCTTTTTTTGTTGTTTTTATTCTTGTTTTATTCTTGTTTTTTCATTTTTTGTTTGTTTGGTGGTTGTGGTGGTGGTGGTGGTGGTGGTGGTGGTGGTGATGGTGATTAGGAAGATAACATAAATAACATCCCATGATAATGACAGATGGTGAACACACACACACACACACACACACACACACACACACACCATGATAATAGACAGATGGATAGATAGGTAAATAGATAAACACACACACACACACACACACACACACACACACACACACACACACACACACACACACACACACACACACACACACAGATGGATAGATAGGTAAATAGATAAATAAACACACACACACACACACACACACACACACACACACACACACACACACACACACACACCACCACCACCACCACCACCACCACCACAACTACCTGTCGTTCTGAAAAGCATCGCAGGTAAGCAGGCAATTAGCAGGTACGACCAGGTGCGTGTGAAGGGAGCAGGACGACCACTTGAACCCCTTAACAACGACCACACGACCAACCGCCCCCCACCTCCTCCTCCTCCGCACAAACTAACCCCCACCCCCCCTCCTCCTCCCCCCTTAGTAAATTCCAGTGTTCTCTAATTGAGCTAATGAGTTTCGTCTTACTCATTTCAATAAAAACCTTGATCGTGATGGAATGGTATGACTTTGGTTAATGGAGACGGGGTGGGGGGTGAGGTGGGAGACGGGGAGGGTGTGGTGGAGGGGATAGGGGTAGGGATGGAGCGGTGATGGTGGGGGTCAGGCAGGGAAGGAGTTACTGGTATGAGTGAATGAGGTATGAGAGAGAGAGAGAGAGAGAGAGAGAGAGAGAGAGAGAGAGAGAGAGGGGGGTATGTTTTGATGTGTGAGCGATAAGGTATTGTTGTATAGGGCTTAAGACAACCTAACCTAACCCAACTTAACCTAACAATCTAACAACTATCTTAATCTAACCTAACTTAGCTAACTTCACTGAAATCTAACTTAACCTAACCTTTCTCTCTCTCTTATCTATTTGTTTAACTTTCATTTTTTTTATTCAATTATGCGGTTTTGTTTTCTCTTCTAATTTCTGATGGAGTGGTTTGGGTTAGGTTAGGTTAGGTTAGGTTAGATTAGGTTTGGTTTGGTTTGGTTGGGTTAGGTTAGGTTAGGTTAGGTTAGATTAAGTTAGGTTAGGTTAGGTTTGGTTTGGTTTGGTTTGGTTAGCGTTAAGTTAAGTTCCTTTTTTTCCTTTTCCTTCCTTCCTTCCTTCCTTCTTTCCTTAAATTTCTTCCTTATTTCTTTCTTTCTTTCTTTCTTTCTTTCTTTCTTCCTTCACTCTCTTCTTCCCTCCCTGCCTTCCTCCGTCTTTTTCTTCTTTTCTTCCTTTCCTCCCTTCCCTTCATCCCTTCCTTTTTTCTTCCTTGCTTGGTTCCTTCCTTCCTTCCTTCCTTCCTTCCTTCCTTCCTTCCTTCCTTCCTTCCTTCCTTCTTTCCTTTCTTTCTTTCTTCCTTCCTTTAGTCTCTCCTTCCTCTATCCCTTCCTTCGTTTTCTTGTTTTTTTCCTTCTTTCCTTCCTTCCCTCAATCTCTCCCTATTTTCCTGTTTCCTCCTACCTTTCTCCCTTCCCTCCCTCCCTCCCTCCCTTCCTTCCTTCCTTCCTTCCTTCCTTCCTTCCTTCCTTCCTTCAAGATTTCCAAGGATTTCAAAACATTTCTAATAAAAAAGAAACAATACATTCATACTCTCTCTCTCTCTCTCTCTCTCTCTCTCTCTCTCTCTCTCTCTCTCTCTCTCTCTCTCAACGGTGATAACAGCCAGTGACAGCCGCGCCTTCCGGAACAAAAGGAGGTTGGCTTAGCACTTATCACTCCTCCTTACCCCTGACAGTATTAATCACTTCTTGCGCCCTCCTCCTCCTCCTCCTCCTCCTCCTCCTCCTCCTCCTCCTCCTCCTCTCCTCCTCCTCCTCCTCCTCGTCATCCTTTTGCTTCTGTCTCTCTTCTTTTCTAGTTTTTTTCCTGCTTTTTTTATCTCCTTTTTCTTCCTTCCTCTCTTCCTCTTCCTTTTCCTCCTCTTCTTCCTCCTTTTCTTCCTAGTCATCCTTTTTTTTCTCTCTATTATATTTTATTCCTAATTTTCTAGCTTGTTTTTACTTTCTCTTTCCTCCTCCTTCCTCTCCTCCTCCTCCTCCTCCTCCTCCTCCTCCTCCTCCTCCTCCTCCTCCTCCTCCTCCTCCTCCTCCTCTTCCTTATCCTCGTTATCCATTTTTCGTCATATTTTTGTTTTATTTATTTATTTTTTGCTTCTCTTTGTATCTCCTTGATTTTTCTTCCTTCATTTTCTCCTCTTCTTCCTCTTCTTCTTTTTCTTCTTCTTCTTCTTCTTCTTCTTCTTCTTCTTCTTCTTCTTCTTCTTCTTCTTCTTCTTCTTCTTCTTCTTCTTCTTCTTCTTCTTCTTCTTTTGTTTCTATTTTCATGTTCTTCTCTTTTTTACCTTTTCTTTTTATCTGTTTCTTTAAAGTATTTTCCTTGAATCCCTGACATTTTTTTCCTTCTTCTTCTTCTTCTTCTTCTTCTTCTTCTTCTTCTTCTTCTTCTTCTTCTTCTTCTTCTTCTTCTTCTTCCTTCTTTCATCTTAAGCTTCTTTTCTTCATTTTTATTTTCGTTATTAATTTTTCAGTGTATTTTTCCCCATTTGCTTCCTTTTTCCTTCCCTCCTCCTCCTCCTCCTCCTCCTCCTCCTCCTCCTCCTCCTCCTCCTCCTCCTTGAATGTA
>NC_059261.1:3491543-3494043 GCF_017591435.1 Portunus trituberculatus | reverse complement strand
GAGGCATGGGTGCGCGGTGCAGGGGGCGTGGGCTGCAGGGTCGTGGATCACCGTGGGGCGTGGCGGCGCGGGAGAGGGTGAGCGTGGGGCAGCCTCACTACGACGGCAGATGCTGTGTTGGGCTGCACCGCCGCACGTATTGGTCACAGCATGGGACCCGCTAGCCTCCAGACGGGTCCACCTCCCCCCTCCACCTCTCCACCCCCCCTCCACCCGATCCACCCTGGGCCCCTCACGCTCCTCCACCCACCCCTCGCACCTCTCTCCCTCATTCCTCCTTCCCTCCGTCTCTCCCTCCCTCCGCTTTACCCCTTCTCTCCATGCTTCCTTGCCGCCGCCACCGCCGCCGCCGCCACCACCGCTGCCTCGGTGGGTCCCCTTGTTGCAGCTGTTGTAGGAGTGGTGGTGGTGGTGGTGGTGGTGGTGGTGGTGGTGACAGCTGCGCCCATTGCTGCTGTTGCTGCTGCTGTGGTCCATGCTGAGTGTGCTGTTCAGTCTGTGTTTGTTGTTGTTGTTCTTGTAGTTGTTGTTGTTAGATAGTGGTGGTGGTGGATGTTTCTGTTTCTGTCCTCCTCCTCCTCCTCCTCCTCCTCCTCCTCCTCCTCCTCCTCCTCCTCCTCCTCCTCCTCCTCCTCCTCCTCCTCCTCCTCCTCCTCCTCTTTTTTGCCCCTCTCTCATATTAGTATTAAAGGATGTGGAGCAGAGCAGACCGCTGAAGCAGGTAACCTCGTTATAAGCCAACAAGCTTTCTGTTACCTGCTCCTTCTGTCTTCCTAAGCTCCTCCTCCTCCTCCTCCTCTTCCTCCTCCTCCTCCTCCTCCTCCTCCTCCTCCTCCTCCTCCTCCTCCTCCTCCTCCTCCTCCGGGTTTCAATCTTTCGTCGTGGTAGAAGGAAATTATCATCATTTACGTTAGATAGTCGTTCTCTCTCTCTCTCTCTCTCTCTCTCTCTCTCTCTCTCTCTCTCTCTCTCTCTCTCTCTCTCTCTCTCTCTCTCTCTCTCTACTTTCTTCACCCACAGCGTCACTTACTCTTGTTGTTCTTCTTCTCTTTCTTCTTCTTTCTCTTCCTCTTCCTCTTCTCTTTCTTCTTCTTTTTCTTTTCTCATTATCTCTTTCTCTCGTTTTTTTCTTTCTTTTTCTTTCTTTTCTTCTTTCTTTCTTTCCTTTTATTTTTCTAACAGTATCTCCTCCTCCTCCTCCTCCTCCTCCTCCTCCTCCTCCTCCTCCTCCTCCTCCTCCTCCTCCTCCTCCTCCTCCTCCTCCTCCTCCTATAATCTTTGGAACACACGGATAAATTAAATATAAACAAATGAAGAGAGAGAGAGAGAGAGAGAGAGAGAGAGAGAGAGAGAGAGAGAGAGAGAGAGAGAGAGAAATAAACGTAAAAACGAGGAAATGGGCAATAGAGGATAATAGAAGAGAAAATGAAAGAAAGAGAGAGAGAGAGAATGGAAATGAGGAAAGAGATGATGACGAAAGAGAGAGGAACAGAAAACGGAATGAAGGAAATAAAGAAAACAAGAGAGAAATAGGAAAGAAGGCAATGAAGAAGAAGAAAGAAGAAGAAGAAGAAGAAGAAAAGGATAACGAAAGAGAGAAGAGAGGAAAAGAGATTGTCAGAATACGGCAAATAAACAAAAAGAAGAGGGAACAGAAGAAAAAGGAGAACAAATGACAGGAAGAAGAACAAGGAAGAAATATAAACGTAAGAAAAGATGAACAAAAGAAGATGAAAATAAATAGAGAAGCGAGAACTTGCATAGAGGAGGAGGAGGAGGAGGAGGAGGAGGAGGAGGAGGAGGAGGAGGAGGAGGAGGAGGAGGAGGTAAATAGACCAAAAAGAGAATTGAGAGAAATAAAGAAAGGAAACCAAAGGGAAATGGAGAAGAAAAGATAAAGATGAGAGAGAGAGAGAGAGAGAGAGAGAGAGAGAGAGAGAGAGAGAGAGAGAGAGAGAGAGAGAGAGAGAGAGAGAGAGACAGAGACAGACAGACAGACAGACAGACAGACAGACAGACAGACAGACAGACAGACAGACAGACAGACAGACAGACAGACAGACAGACACACACACACACACACACACACACACACAGAGAGAGAGAGAGAGAGAGAGAGAGAGAGAGAGAGAGAGAGACAGACAGACAGACAGACAGACAGACAGAGAAACAGACAAAGACAGACAGAGAAACACACACACACACACACACACACACACACACACACACACACACAGACAAGACAGGCCCAGGTAACACCAAGCATAGGAGGCAGGTGAGGTAATTAAGCCTCCATAGGTAAACCAGGCCAGGTGAGGGGCGGCCAGGTGAGGGGCGGTGCGCAGCTTCCCAGGGCACGGCTGACTCTATTCTGATTAAGTTCCTTCCCCACTCAAGAAGAGGTGTGCCTGCAGTCTGTCCGTCTGTCTGTTTGTCTGTCTGTCAATATAAGAGACCTGGAGTGGCTTCAAAGTGGTCTGGCCGAGGATATCTGCCCCCC
>NC_059261.1:3419043-3479043 GCF_017591435.1 Portunus trituberculatus | reverse complement strand
TGAAGGGCAAAGATTTACTGGCCAGAATCTTCACTATTTAGATCCCCTTATAAGTTTATGAAAGCTGTATAGAATCACCAAATAGTAAGCAGAATGAATATAAAGCACTCATTGTTATTATTATTACTATTATTATCGTTATTATTGTTGTTTTCACGTCACACGCTACTGTCTTCACTAATGCTTCTTCATCGTCATTACTTTTCTCTGCAATGGATTCTAAAATTATTCTAAATAGCTCTTAATAAAAAAAAATTATGGAAAAGGTATTACTATTATCATTATTATTACTACTACTACTACTATTATTATCATTGTTATTGTCATCTCTACGTTACATTACTATTACTACTATTCCTCCTCATCACTTTGCTCTGCCATGGATTCATCACAAATAGTCTAAATGGCTCAAGAAGAAAAGTATCATTATCATCATTATTATTACCATTATTGCTATTATTATCGTTATTATTGTTGTTTTTACCGTACATATTACAGTTTTTATTATTACTATTCTTCATTATTATTTTTCTCTATAATAGACTCAAGAAATAAAAACATCACTATTATCATTGTTATTACTATTATTTCTATCATTATCATTATTGTTATTGGGGTTTTTTTAAGTTACATATTAGTTTGTTTGTTTTTTTTATCATCATCATCCCTCCTCTTCACTTTTCTCTATAATGGACTCAGTAAATAAAAACATCACTCTTTTCATTATTATTACTGTTATTATCGTTACTATTATTGTTTCTAAGTTAAATATTACTCTTTTTTTTATCACCATTATCCCTCCTCATCACTTTTCTCAATAATGAACTCAGTAAATAAAAACATCACTCTTCTCATTATTATTACTATTATTACTGTTATTATCGTTACTATTATTGTTTCTAAGTTAAATATTACTGTTTTTTTTATCATCATTATCCCTCATCATTTTTCTCAATAATGGACTCAGTAAATAAAAACATCACTCTTTTCATTATTATTACTGTTATTATCGTTACTATTATTGTTTCAAAGTTAAATATTACTGTTTTTTTTTATCACCATTATCCCTCCTCTTCACTTTTCTCAATAATGGACTCAGTAAATAAAAACATCACTCTTTTCATTATTATTACTATTATTACTGTTATTATCGTTACTATTATTGTTTCTAAGTTAAATATTACTGTTTTTTTATCACCATTATCCCTCCTCATCACTTTTCTCAATAATGAACTCAGTAAATAAAAACATCACTCTTATCATTATTATTACTATTATTACTGTCATTATCGTTACTATTATTGTTTCTAAGTTAAATATTACTGTTTTTTTATCACCATTATCCCTCCATCACTTTTCTCAATAATGGACTCATTAAATAAAAACATCACTCTTTTCATTATTATTACTATTATTGCTGTTATTATCGTTATTATTATTGTTTCTAAGTTAAATATTACTGTTTTTTTATCACCATTATCCATCCTCATCTCTATAATGGACTCAACACAAAATACTCTAAAATGGCTCAACGCAAAAAAAAAAAAAAAAATAATAATAATAATAATAACAATAAAATCATCGCACTATAATTGTAAAGTGCTTAGAGTAAAACAAAAATTGAGCGTCATTCCTCAGGGCATATATATATTTTTTTCCCTCTCCTGTTTTTTTTTTTTTTTTTTTTTGCCGTTCCATTTAGCAAAGACACGTCCGGAATTAATGGAATCTGAGACGAAGACCAGCTAATGGAGGGAATTAACCAAGAACAGCCCACACTTAGAGAGAGAGAGAGAGAGAGAGAGAGAGAGAGAGGTGAGGGGTAATGGGTAAAACGATATTAAATTAGAATAGAAAAACCACAAACTCATTCTCTCTCTCTCTCTCTCTCTCTCTCTCTCTCGATAATATACCTCCTGTCTCTTATTTAATTGAGAGAGAGAGAGAGAGAGAGAGAGAGAGAGAGAGAGAGAGAGAGAGAGAGAGAGAGAGAGAGCCATTAAAGGTTGATGGGAGTATTGGTTGCATTAAAGAAAAAAATATTTTATAAAGGAAACCCGCATTGGACGTGAGAGAGAGAGAGAGAGAGAGAGAGAGAGAGAGAGAGAGAGAGAGAGAGACTAATGGATCTTCATAAGAATCTCCAAAAAAGGTGACCATTATTTTAAGAAAGATAAATAACATAATAATAATAATAATAATAATAATAATAATAATCTTTCTCTACATTTTCTTTAGCTTCTCGTAAAATAATAAAAGAAAATGGGAAGAAAAGGTAAACAAAAATAAAGAAACAGGAAATGAAAGAAAAAGAAAAAGAAAAAAGATATTTCACCGTAACACACACACACACACACACACAAAGAAGTGAAGAAGGAATTAAATAAGACAGAATAGAAGAAGACGGAATAAAAAGAGGAATAATGATAATAAAGATGAAAGAAGAGGGAGATAGACGAATAAAAGGGAATGAAGGAATGAAAGAAATTATGGAAGAGAGTGAATGAAGATGAGGAAGAGGAATTGAAGATAATGAAGGAATGAAAGAAAGAATGATAGAAGAGAGAAATAAGATGAAGGATTTAAGATAGATGAATAGAAGAGAATGAAGGAAGGAAAGGATAGAAAATTGAATGAAGATGGTGTAAAGGAATTAGGAGAGGAAGAGAGGAAGTAGAAAGAATGAAGGAAAGGATGACAGGAGAGTTAAAGAAGATGAAGGAAGAAAGAAGAGGAAGATGAGAATGAAAGAACTGATGGAAGGGAATGAAGGAAGAGGATAGAAGAGAAGAGATTGAAGAAATGGAAGAAAAGGCAGAAGAGGGAATGAAGATGAAGGGAGAGAAAATAGAAGAATAGAAGAAGAGAATGAAGAAATGAAAGAAAGGATGAAGAAGGTAAAGATGAAGGATTGAAGGAGAGAGAGAGTAATAAAGGAATGAGAACAAAGAAGAGGATGAGAGAGAGAGAGAGAGAGAGAGAGAGAGAGAAAATACCAAAGTAGATTTCACATAAGGCATTTTTGGCAAGAAATAAAAAAAATAAAGTTTACGAGCTGTGTGTGTGTGTGTGTGTGTGTGTGTAATTCGTTTTTCATGTATTCTTTTATTATTATATTCCCATTATTATATTAGGTGTATATGTAGCCAGTCTCTCTCTCTCTCTCTCTCTCTCTCTCTCTCTCTCTCTCTCTCTCTAAGGTAAAGCAAATCACAATATCTACACTTGTACAGTCTTTATTTTATTTATCCACCTCTCTTTAAAAAAAATCAATAATTATAATAAGGAATACTCAGAAATGTAACACACACACTAACACATTCACTATATACAGACCCTTCATCTCTTTCCATGTGTGTTGCAGGCAGTACACAACACAACCACAGCATGGCAACTCAACCACTACTGACATAATGGGGTGGTTCTAGTGGTGGTAACACTGAGGCACTGGTCCCTTCACTGTTGTTGTTCTTCTTGTTTTATGCAAGAGGGAAGGCTGGCCATAAAAGAAACGGCTCCACTTGATTGCCAGTTCCCTTAAAAAGTAATTTGTTTCTCCTTATTTTTCAAGGTTTCTTATTTAATTTGGGTAATGCACTTTGAGTTGACGAGTGATTCGGTGGATGAAACTCTATATTTATCTTTCCTCTTTCAATTTCTCAGTACAAGTGACTGAAACATATAACATCTTCACAACAATATTAAACTAACAGGCAATACATTTGACAAAGCACACTAAAGTCATCCTTGCTGTGTTGCATCGCTGTGGTACTTTGCTGTGTTGCCTTGCTGTGGTGGTGTGGTGGTACAAGACTCATTTCTTAGTGCTCCTCATAGCCATCGGGAAGAGCATTCACATGGGGGTTGTGGAAGAGGGACTTGTTACCGTCACCCCATGGGAATCGCTGTGGGAGGGAAGGAGACATGAGTGGTGGGGTGTGGTGGGGCTAATAATGTTAGGTTAAGTTACTATTGGGGTGAGTCTACAAGGATAAATGTGGGGGATACTAACCAAACCTAATCTAACTATTATTTGAGTGGGCTCTGAAGGGGCTAACATACGAGGGGAGGGTGTACTAACCTAAGCTAACCTAACTGTACTATTGTGTTTGGGGAGGGAGGGATAAGTGGTGGGGGGGCTCTGGAACTCCCTGCCTACTTCTGTGTTTCCACCCTCCAGTGACCTGAACTCATTATAAAAGGGATGAGGTTTGAAGACATTTATCTCATTCTTTTTGGCTAACTCTCTCAGACCAGCTTGGGGACTGACATCTGAGTTGAGCTTTTTTGTTGCTCTTGGCCAGATTTCCCTTCTTATATATATAAAAAAAAAAAAAAAAAAGTGAAAGCAAATAAAGAGTAGAGAATAAACAAAGTGAAATCAATATAAATGAAAATGAAATGTAAAGGAAATTAAAAGTGAAGTGAAAAGTGAAGTAATGAACAGCTAATATGCGTCACATCCCACCTTGGTGCGAATACGGAGGTGTTCGTAGGGGACAAACTCGGGAGGGTGTTCGTGCTCGGCAGAGAAGGCGTTGAACATGCACAGGGCGATGGCGGGCATGGCTACCAGCAGTGACACCATCTTCCACTGCTTGTGTCCACCTGCAGGCACACACACACACCATTAGTCATGTCAGTCACCACTCTCCTGCAGCAGCCTCACCAAACAACACTTTCTTCTTTCTCTCTTCTCTATTCTGTCCATCTCTCTAATCCAAGAGTTAACCAGTGCTCTCAATCATTCACCACTATTCTGTTCACCTCCCTAATGCAAGAGTTAATCAGTACTCTCAATCATTCACCACTATTCTGTCCACCTCCCTAATGCAAGAGTTAACCAGTACTCTCAATCATTCACCACTATTCTGTCCACCTCCCTAATGCAAGAGTTAACCAGTACTCTCAATCATTCACCACTATTCTGTCCACCTCCCTAATGCAAGAGTTAACCAGTACTCTCAATCATTCACCACTATTCTGTCCACCTCCCTAATGCAAGAGTTAACCAGTACTCTCAATCATTCACCACTATTCTGTCCACCTCGTAATGCAAGAGTTAACCAGTACTCTCAATCATTCACCACTATTCTGTCCACCTCCCTAATGCAAGAGTTAACCAGTACTCTCAATCATTCACCACTATTCTGTCCACCTCTAATGCAAGAGTTAACCAGTACTCTCAATCATTCACCACTATTCTGTCCACCTCCCTAATGCAAGAGTTAACCAGTACTCTCAATCATTCACCACTATTCTGTCCACCTCCCTAATGCAAGAGTTAACCAGTACTCTCAATCATTCACCACTATTCTGTCTACCTCGTAATGCAAGAGTTAACCAGTACTCTCAATCATTCACCACTATTCTGCTAATGCAAGAGTTAATCAGTACTCTCAATCATTCACCACTATTCTGTCCACCTCCCTAATGCAAGAGTTAACCAGTGCTCTCAATCATTCACCACTATTCTGTTCACCTCCCTAATGCAAGAGTTAATTAGTACTCTCAATCCTTCACCACTATTTGGCCCACCTCTCTAATGCAACCTAACACTCTCTTTCTCTCTCTCTCAACATAAAGCCTTCCTAACCTGACCTATATCTTTTTTTCTGGACCTAACTTAACCCCTTCCTTACCTAACCTATTTGAACTTTTCCTAACCTAATCTACCTTTTATTCCCAATCTAACTAACCTTACCTTTTCCCTAACTTATTTGAACCCTTCCTAACCCTACCTCCTCCCTAACCTACCCTGCACTCTGCCTAACCTAACCTAATCTTCCTATTTATTTTCCCCTTACCTCACTTACCTTATTTAAATCTAACCTATTTTACCTTATTATTTCAGTTTTTACCTAACTTAATGCAAACTTTATATTTTTACCTAATCAAACCTACCTCATTATTTTAACCTAATCCAATATGTTTTTTTTTTATAATCTAACAACTTTACCTAATCTAACTGAACCTTATTATTTTTTTTTTTTCACCAAATCTAACCCAACCTATTTTTTTTTCTAACCTACCCTACTATTTTTCCTAACCTTACCTTATTCTTTTCACCTAACCTAACCCAATCTCATGCTTTTCAACTTAACCTAACCCAACATTATGCCTTTTCAAACCTAATATAACCCTTTTTTTTTCCTAACATTATTATTTTTCCCAAACCTAACCTATCTTAATATTCTTACCTTAGAACCTAACCTGCTTTATTCATTTTACCTAACCAAACCTAACCTAACCTTATTCCCTTTATAAACCTAATCTAACGCAACTTTTTCTTAATGTAACCAACCTTATTCTTTTAACCTACCTCTTTTTCATCTATCCCAGTCTAATCTATCTTATCCTTTAAATCTAACCTATCCTTCCTTATTCTTTTGACCTAATCTAACACAACTTTATCCCCTTTAAAACCTCACCTTAACTATTCTTCCTAACTTAATCTATTTTATTCTCTTAACCTAACTTAGTTTTTTTATCTAATTCAATTCAACCCTACCTAACCTAACCTAGCTCTTACTAACCCAACCCAAACCACTCCAACCCTACCTAACCCAACCCAACCCAACTTAACCTAATCAAACTTGAACTAACCTAACCTACCCCTTCCTGGTCCACCCTACCTAACTTAATCCAACCCAACTGTACCTAACTGTAACCCAACCCAACTCTAACCTAACCCCTCCCAATCCACCCTACCTAACCTAACCTTCCCCTTCCTAACCCAACCTAGCTTAACCTAACCCAACCTAACCTAACCAAAACCAATCCTTCTAACCAAACTCAATCTAGCCTAACCTAACCTAACTCAAACCCAACCCACCCTACCCCTTCCTAACCTAACCCAACTGAATCTAGCCTAACCTATCCAATCCTCTTAACCCCGCCAGCCGTCTCCCTCACCCCACCAAAACATATGACGCAATCACACCTTCACCCTTCATAACCTCACCCCCAACCCCCCTAACCACTCCCTAACGCACCACAACACTGCACACACGCACAAACAAACGAACACATCAAGGCAAGACACAGCATTGAAAAATCTAAAATAATGGTGAACCTTAAACGCCGGAGAGTTAGAATTCCGCCATTTTTCCCTTTATTCTCTTATTTACCCCTAATTTCTCTTACGTCCCTTCATTATGAGAGTATGGGTGTTACCTTCGTGGGCGTGGGCAGCTCCAGAGGCGGCATAGTTGCGCAGGGAGGTGGAAATAGTGCGCCGGGCAAGGGAGGTGAGAGAGGCAGCCATCTTGACCTGATCAGCTGGAGGAAGGTCAAGCGAGTGTCTTTCTTCATCTCTTCGTTCTCTGTTTGTGTGTTGTTAATTTGTGACTCAGAAATGTATGGAAAAATTATTGGTATTTATCTAAGATGTATTTGATCATATGTTACTTTTCGCTTTCAAAATTATATTATTGTTTTTTTTTTTTTTTTCTTCCTCCCTCTCTCTTATCATTTCTTCAGCTGTTAACTGTTAAATTTGTGAGTGAGAAATGTATTGGAATTTTAACTGTTAGGATATCTTTCACGAATTTGCCGCTTTCATGTCAAAATATTATTATTCTTCCCTTTCTTTTTTTCTAGTCAAGCGAGGTACTGTTGCATTGGGGAAAATAATGTTATTCCTTATATTTCACTACGTCAATAATAACAACGTGTATTTCTTGGCCATTTTACCTTTGCTAGTTCTATTTCATACATTTATCAGATCGTTTCCCATTGATTAGTCAAACGAGATGTTAACTTGAAAAAAATATTCTTCCTTATAATTCATTACTACGACAAATGACAAAGTATTTTTAGTCATTTGCTGTTTTGTCTAGCTCCATTGAACTTTAAACATTCAGCTACACTTTCCTCTTCAGTTAAGCGAGGTGGTGGCATATGAAGCTAAATGTATTAACTATTGATTTCATTTAGGGAGCAAAAATGGTCGTGTTATTATTTTTATCTACTATAAGACAGGTTCACATGTTTCAATATGCGACTGAAATTGCAAGTAGATAGAGTTTCGACTGAATATCGGTGCCTATAAAGCGACTGGAAGAAACAGTCGCAAAACAAGACGGACATGTTGGTCTTGTTCAGTCGATTTGCGAGTTTGTTTACGTTGTGATGTCATGGAGAAAGGTTTGAAAATGTGGTGTCCATGTAGAGAAGAAGATTTTGGAGTTGGTGAAGGAAAAAGAGCACATCTGAAACCCTTACAGTTAATTATACACCATAAAAAAAAAAAGCTTACGAAAATAGGAGTTTGATGAGATAACTGGCACTCTCCGGGGACTGCAGGGTGTTGTGGAGACTTGTCAGGATTTAATTTGATCGCAATCGTCATCGTCACCAGAGGAAGACATCTTGTTGGGTGGATGTTCGTTTATCATTCATTTCCCGCCATCCAGTCGATACTTCCCAGTCGCTATCTGTGAAGGTGTTCCGACTAGTAGGGCTCACTCGATAATTCTAGCGACTTCCAATTTCAGTCGCAAATCGACACGTGTGAACCCGCCTTTACCTGCGTATCTATTTTTGCATTAATTGGTATTTCTTATTATTTTTATTCACCTGTTTTACCTGATATTTTATTTAGGTTAGTTTAGGATTTTCTTGAAGTAATTTAATTGGTTCTTGCATTGCACAACACATGCATCCCCTCCTCTCTCTCTCTCTCTCTCTCTCTCTCTCTCTCTCTCTCTCTCTCTCTCTCTCTCAATTGTGAATATAACTGTTCACACACACAACAATGAATATTATTCATTGGTGTGTGTGTGTGTGTGTGTGTGTGTGTGTGTGTGTGTGTGTGTGTGTGTGTGTGTGTGTGTTGCTAACTTGATTATCAGTTCGTGTGGTGATAATGAGAGAGAGAGAGAGAGAGAGAGAGAGAGAGAGAGAGAGAGTAGTAGTAGTAGTAGCAGTAGTAGTAGTAGTAGTAGTAGTAGCAGTAGTAGTAGTAGTAGTAGTAGTAGTAGTAGTAGTAGTAGTAGTAGTAGTAGTAATAGTAGTAGTAGTAATAGCAGTGGTAGCAGCAGCAGCAGTAACAGTAGTGGTAGTAGTAGTAGTAGTAGTAGTAGTAGTAGTAGTAGTAGTAGTAGTAGTAGTAGTGTAGTAGTGATGTAGAGTAAGTGGTGGTGGCAGCAGCAGCAGCAGCAGCAGCAGCAGCAGTACGTAGTAGTAGTAGTAGTAGTAGTGTTAACAGCAGCAGTAGTAGTAGGTAGCAGTAGTAGTAGGTAGCAGCAGTAGTAGTAGTAGTAGTAGTAGTAGTTGTTGTTGTTGTTGTTGTTGTTGTTGTTGTTGTTGTAGTAAACAATAGTAGTAGTAATAGTAGTAGTAGTAGTAGTAGTAGTAAATAATAGTAGAAGTAATAGCAGTAGTAGTAATAGTAGTAGTAGTAGTAGTAGTAATAGTAGTAGTAGTAGTAGTAGTAGTTGTTGTTGTTGTTGTTGTTTTATCGTGTTTGTAGAAGTAGCAGCAGCGGCGGCGGTAACAACAGCAGTAACACAACTATCATACTAACAACAACAACTCTTTCGGACCTGCAAGGGGACTGGCAACTAAGTAGACTTTTTTTTTATGTTGCTATTGACCAGTTTTCCTCTCTTACATGAAAGAAAACAACAACAACAACAACAACACATGCGTACAAACAAACAAACAGGCAGACAGACGGGCGGCAATATATAGCCAGCTGGAGGTCACGTGCTCATCAAACCAGTGACTCACAACCATCACGTGTATGATTCACGTATCGACCACACACACACACACACACACACACACTACATTACGCTGCAAATAGCGAGATATCCATCGATAACTATCAAATACCACTTAATTATTTAGTTATTTAGTTATTTATTTGTCTATCCATTTATTCTAGGCGTGGTATGTGGTTGCTAACAAGTGTATATTGGTTAAATTGGCTGCTACTACTACTACTACTACTACTACTACTACTACTACTACTACTACTACTACTACTACTACTACTACTATCATCATTATTATTATTATCGGGTATTTTGAGGTTTCAAGACGCATCCCCATTTTTATCTCTATTGATTTAATAATTTGTTATCATTACTGTTCTTGACGTTCAGTAGGGCTATATTTATCCATTTAGTTATCGATTTTCATTTATTTTTTATTCTTTATTCTATTTTTCCCCTTGGCCGGTGCTCCTCCTACCTTTATTGTATTGGAAGGCAGAGGGAGACTAGCTGTAGACAAGAAGAACAGTAGGAAAACAAGAGCTCGTAAGATGAAAGAAGAAAGAAAGAAGCAAGAACGTATAGTAAAAGAGAAGAGTAAGAAAAGATGACTCAATGGGTTTACCTATGATGAGGAAAGGAAATGAGGAATAAAGAAAATGAGAGCTACTTAGAATGAAAGGGGAGAAATGTAAGATAATATAGGTGTATCCATTTTATAGCTACTAACAGACGATCGAATATAGTTTGTGTAGGTGAAGTTGTCGGTTTCTATTATCACCATTACTGTGAAGATCAAAGAGTTATATGATGACATTTTAGTATATTGATTGATTGATTGATACATATAAAAGTGGGGCGTGATACGAGAAACATTATTACAACTTTTCAATTTTTGTTCTTATACGTTCTATGTAAAGGTATTTATATAAAGGAAACCAATGAATGATAGAAAAAAAACAGCTTCGATTATGAAAAATACTCGGAAAGTATCTTTGTTCATTACATCTTTCTTGTGAGTGAAACTCTATAGTAACACCAAAATTTTAAATAGCATTAAGGTGAAGGATCGGAACACACAAAAATCAGATGACTCGTTTATCCGAACCTCTCTAATGACTAATACGCATCATCATTTTACATTTTTTTCTCAGATTAAAGGGAAAAATTCAGGAAATCACCGAAAGACCTTTTTAACCTATTCATTTCTATTTATTACACTTATTTAACGAGTGACAAGTGAAGGATCAGAACCCACAAAACAGTCAGATGACCCGATGACTTGAATCTTTCTGATCACAAGGACTGATACTCATTTATCCCACTTTTACCAAACCAAAAAGAGTAAAAAATCCAACAAAAATAACCTAAAAAATCTATTTATTTCTACTCATTACACCTATGAAGTGGATGATACAAATGACATCAAAATTTCAAATAGCGGTAACGTGAGGGATCGGAATCTACAAATATCAGATGACCCGGTGACTTGAACCTCCCAGAAGACAAGAAGTGATGGTCATTTGTCCCTTTTTATCGGATTGCGGGGAGCGGGGGAGGAGGATCAAGGGGAGAGAGGGAGAGTTGTGTCGTCTATAGGTGTTTGGGTGACTGAGGGAGAGGAGCGGACTGGGAGGTGTAATATTGTTCCTCAGCGGGTTTGTTAAGGGATCGCCGAGATGCTGGCGCTAATTAACCGAATATTAGACTGGTTCAAGAGTCTCTTCTGGAAGGAGGAGATGGAGCTGACCCTTGTTGGCCTCCAGTACTCCGGCAAGACCACCTTTGTTAATGTTATTGCGGTGAGCGAGTGTTCATTCTTCCCTTTTTGTTATTTAATCCATTAATTTGTTGTTTATTACAGATTACTTCACTAATTTAGCCAGTCTTCACACAACTTTACCTAACTTAACCTAACGTTTGGAAATCTTAGCTATTGTTATTGTTATTGCGGTGAGCGAGTGTTCATTCTTCCCTTTTTGTTAATTAATCCATTAATTTGTTGTTTATTACAGAGATCTTCATTAACTTAGCCAAACTCCACATAATTTGACGTAACTTAACCTGACGTGTTGAAATCCTATCTTTGTTAATGTTATTGCTGTGAGTGAGTGTTCATTCTTCGTATTTGTTATTTAATCCATTAATTTGTTGTTTTATTACAGATTACTTCGTGAACATAGTCAATCTTCATACAACTTGACCTAACCTAACTTACTTAAATTCTTTCTCTGTTATTGTTGTTGCAGTGAGGTGTTTTTGCTCTTTCCTTTTGTTATTTAATCCATAAATTTGTTGTTTTATAGATTACTTCATTATAACGTTACGGATCTTAATGTAACTTGACATAACTTAACCAAACTTACTGAAATCTTATCTTTGTTAGTTATTGTAGTGAGGGATTGTTACTTTCTCGTTTTGTTATTTAATCCACCAATTTGTTGTTTTATTACAGATTACTTTAATACAACTTCACCAGTCTTAATGTAACTTGACCTAACCAAACCTAACTTTTTCAAATTCTTTCTTTGTTATTGTTATTGTGGTGAGGTGTTGTTGCTCTTTCCTTTTATTAAATCTAGAAATTTGTTGTTTTATTATAGATTACTTCATTATAACCTCACCAATCTTCACACAGCTTGACCTAAACAAACCTTACTTACCCAAATCCTGTTTTTGTTATTGTTATTGTGGTGAGGGATTGTTACTCTTTCTCATTTTGCTGTTTAATCCACCAGTTTGTTGTTTCATTGTAGATTTTGTAATCATAACCTCACCAATCTTAATTTAATTTGATCTTGCCAAACTTTTTCAAATTCTTTCTTTGTTATTGTTATAGCAGCAAGGGAGTGTTGTTCTTTTTTCATTTTGTTACTTAATCAACCTATTTTTTATTTTATTGTAGATTACTTTATCATAACACCACCGGTCCTCACACAACTAGGCCTAATCTAACCTAACTTGCTCATATCTTATCTTTGTGGATGTTATTGCAGCGAGGGAGTGTTTTTCTTTTTTGCTTTGTTGCTTAATCCACAATTTTTTTTTAATTATTATAGGTTATTTAATTTGCTTAGCCAACCTCACACAACTTGACCTAACCTAACCTAACTTACATCCTATCTTTGTTATTGTAATTGCAGCGAGGGAGTGTTCTTCTTTTCCACTTTGTTGTTTAATCCACCAATACTTTCTTTTATTGCTGATTACTTCATTATAATCTCACCAATCTTAATGTAACTTGACCTAATCAAAGCAGGACATACACAAATACTGTCTTTGTCATTGCTATTGCAGTGAGCGAGTGTTGCATTTTCCTTTTTGTTGTTTTAGTTCACCAATATATTGTTTTTTTTATTATAGATTATTTAATTAACCTACCCAATCTTCACACAACTTGACCTAACCTGACCTTACTATTGCGGTGAGGGAGTGTTTCTCTTTCCCATTTTTTGTTAATTGTCAAAATCTTTTCTTTATTTTTAGATTACTTGATTATAACCTCACTAATCTTAATATAACTTGACCTAACCTAACTTAACGTACTCGGATCTGATGTTAGTATGATGAGATGTTATTTTCTTTCTCCTTTTGTAGATTACTTCATTAACATAACCTAATCTAACCTAACTCAACTTACACCACAAACTAGTTATTATATATATTCATTAACCTTACCTAACCTAACTTACTCAAAATCTGATGTTATTATGATGAGATGTTATTTTCTTTCTTCCTTTTATAAATTATGCCACAAACTAGTTGCTACATAGATTACTTCATTAACCTAACCTTAACCTAATGTAACTTACACCACAAACTGGTTATTACATTATACATTATTTCATTAACTTAACCTAACCTGACTTACACCACAAACTAGTTACTACATTATAGATTACTTCATTCACCTATTCTAACCTAACTTACACAACAAACTAGTTACTACATTATAGATTACTTCATTAACTTAACCTAAACCTAACCTAACTTACACTGCAAACTAGTCATTACATTATACATTACTTCATTAACCTAACCTAACCTAACTCAACTCAACTCAACTCAACTCAACTCAACTCAACTCAACTCACCACAAAGTAGTCATTACATTCTACATTACTTCATTAACCTCACTAAACCTGACTCACCCCAGCCTGGCCTGACTCATACCCACACACATCCTGCCTTTGTTGGTGTTACTGTGGGAAAATCTTATTTAGTAGGTTGATTATGTCACCAGCAGGCTGTGAAGGGATACTGGCTGCTACATTATCCTAACCTAATTTATCCTTGATTTGCTCCAGACCTGAACTTGCCCTGGAACTAACCTAACCTCACCTGACTTGACCCTAACCTAAGATGATCTGAACTTACCAAACCTTGACTGTTCCTGACCTTGACCCTAATCTCTTCCTGACCAAACCTTGTACTGACCACAATCTTACTTTGACCTGTTCCTAACCTAACCTAACCCTAAATCTGATTAATTTGACCTGACATGACCTGTACTTCTTCAGATTTATGTTAGGTATTGATGTTATTTCTTATTACAAACTGTCTTTATCACCAGTTAGTTCATTATCCTAACGTAACCTAACCTAACCTCACTTGACCTGTACTGACCTAACCTCTTCTTATTTACATTTTGCCTTTGTGAAATGCTAGTTATTTATGTTATTTCTTATCACAAACTGGCTCTGTCACATGTTAATTTATTTTCCTAACCTGACCTAACTTAATCTAATCTAACTTGACATGCTGAAACTCTGCCTTTTGTTAATGATTTGTTTCACACACACACACACACACACACACACACACACACACACACACACACACACACACACACACACACACACACACACACACACTACAGGAAGACTTAAACAAGATCTGGAAATGGAGCAAAAAATGGGAGATGGAATTCAATGTGGACAAAAGCCATGTCATGGAAATGGGAAAAAGTGAAAGACGACCAGTGGGAATCTATGAGATGGGAGATGGAGTAGAACCAGAAAAAGTAAAAAAGGAAAAGGACTTGGGAGTGACAATGGAAGAAAATAATCAACTGGTAAGCCATATTGATAGAATTTTCAGAGAGACGTATAATTTGCTAAGGAATATTGGAGTAGCATTTCACTATATGGACAAGGAAATGATGAAGAAATTGATAAGTACTAAAATAAGACCTAGATTGGAATATGCAGGAGTTGTGTGGACTCCCCATTAAAAGAAACACATAAGAAAATTAGAGACTACAAAAATGGCTACAAGAATGGTTCCAGAATTTAAAGGGATGGCATATGAGGAGAGACTAAAGGCAATGGATCTACCAACCTTGGAGCAGAGAAGAGAGAGAGGATCTGATACAAGTTTATAAATTGATTAACGGAATGGATGAAGTGGATAATGAGAAACTGATCCTGAGAGAAGAATATGACTTTAGAAGCACAAGATCGCATAGTAAGAAACTAAGGAAGGGACGATGTCTGAGAGATGTTAAAAAATTTAGTTTTCCGCAAAGATGTGTTGAGACTTGGAACAGTTTGAGTGAGGAAGTGGTGTCAGCAAAGAGTGTACATAGTTTTAAAGAAAATTGGATAAGTGTAGATATGGAGACGGGACCACACGAGCATAAAGCCCTGGCCCTGTAAAACTACAACTAGGTAAATACACACACACACACACACACACACACACACACACACACACACACACACACACACACACACACACACACATGCCCAGTAGCTCAGTGGTTAGAGCGCTGGCTTCACAAGCCAGAGGACCGGGGTTCGATTCCCCGGCTGGGTGGAGATATTTGGGTGTGTCTCCTTTCACGTGTAGCCCCTGTTCACCTAGCAGTGAGTAGGTACGGGATGTAAATCGAGGAGTTGTGACCTTGTTGTCCCAGTGTGTGGTGTGTGCCTGGACTCAGGCCTATCCGAAGATCGGAAATAATGAGCTCTGAGCTCGTTCCATAGGGTAACGTCTGGCTGTCTCGTCAGAGACTGCAGCAGATCAAACAGTGAAACACACACCCGGGAAGCGGCAAGGCATATGGGCAAGCCTCTTAATGTGTGGGGTGTGTTCACCTAACAGTAAATAGGTACGGGATGTAACTCGAGGGGTTGTGGCCTCGCTTTCCCAGTGTGTGTTGTGTGTGATGTAGTCTCAGTCCTACTGGAAGATCGGTCTATGAGCTCTGAGCTCGCTCAGTAATGGGGAAGACTGGCTGGGTGACCAGCAGGCGACCGAGGTGAATTACACACACACACACACACACACACACACACACACACACACACACACACACACACACACACACTGCATTAGGTATGTTACAAATAGGTTAGGTTAGGCCTTTTTGTTTGGTCGTTTTTGTTGCCCTTGGCCCAATTTCTCCTCTTACATTAAAAAACGAAAAAAAAAAAAAAATCTGAGGATGTACTTAAATATTTGCCTAGTGTGAGTCTGCACTACCAGGATGGGTTTTCCACCTTCCACATGCCTCCTTTTTTTTATTTATTTATTTAATATTATTTATTTTATACCATGTGGGCTTTTCACAGGAATTTATGGGCTAAAGGGGATACTTTTTGGGGTACCTCCTATCTCAAAGCCCACCTGCTAAGAAACCGGTGCATCGAGTGAGGAAGCCCAACCTACACTCGGACTGTGGACAGGATTCGAACCAGTGTGCTTGGAGACCCTTTGGACCCCAAAGCACACATGGTTCCACTGTACTCTTAATAATGCCAGCTGTGTTTTCAGGCAGGATGATAAAGAAGGGATGCTGTTTTTTTCATCTAGTGCAGCTTAAGTAAGAATGTTGTACCTCACTCTTCATTCTCCTAATAATGGCTGCTGTTTCCAGTTGGGACAGTATTTCTCTCTATTACAATTACATAAGGACACTGTATATCTCTAGTACAGCTAAATAGGGATGCTGTAACCCTTTCCTCATACACTTGATAATAGCCACAGGTTTTGTAGTCCGGACAGTAAATTAGGGACACTGTATTCCCACCTGTTACATGACGCTGTATTTCCATCTGTTACAATGATATAAGAACACTTTTTCCATTTAGTACAGTTTAATGAATGAAGCTGTAGCCCCCTCCTCATACACTTAATCTCTTCAGTACCATGACATTTTGATGTTTATTTTCCTTACTGTATGGTGATTTTACACAGCTTCAGAAATTTGTGTGGGGATTGAAATAGTGAAGACTGGCCATTAATTGTCTCCCCTCCATAGACCCTAAAATAGTGAAGACTGGCTATTAATTGTCTTCCCTCCATAGACCCTAAAATAGTGAAGACTGGCCATTAATTGTCTCCCTCCATAGACCCTAAAATAGTGAAGACTGGCTATCAATCGTCTCACCTCCATCAACCCTTCCTAATATAAATAAACTTATCTAATTAAACCAAAACTCGTGGTAAAAATGTGTCACAGTACTGGAGGTGTTAATAATGGCTGCTGTGTCTCCAGTCAGGACAATAAAGAAGGAACACTGTATTCTGTCTGTTACAGTTTGATTAATGACACTGTAACCCTCTCCTCATACACTTACTAATGGCCGGTGTGTTTCCAATCAGGACAGTAAAGGAGGGACACTGTATTTCCATTTTTAGTTTGATTAAAGAAGGAACACTGTATTCCATCTGTTGCAGTTCAGTTAATGACACTGTAGCCCTCCTCATACCCTTACTAATGGCCGATGTGTTTCCAATCAGGACAGTTAAGGAGGGACACTGTATTTCCATTTTTACAGTTTAATTAAAGAAGGAACACTGTATTTCCATCTGTTGCAGTTTGATTAATGACACTGTAGCCCTCTCTTCATACTAATGGCCAGTGTGTTTCCAGTCAGGACAGTTCAGCGAGGACATGATCCCCACGGTGGGCTTCAACATGCGCAAGATCACCAAGGGCAACGTGACCATCAAGGTGTGGGACATCGGGGGACAGCCGCGCTTCAGATCCATGTGGGAACGCTACTGTCGAGGGGTCAACGCCATTGTGTGAGTGTCTGTCGGTCTGTTTGTCTGTCTGTGGGATCTGCTTGGGTCTGGGGTTGTAGTGTTTGTTGTGTGTTTCTGTGTTTGTGTCCTGTTGGTAAGGTTTGTTTGTTATTTATTTGTACATTTCTGTACAAATAATATTTTTTAGTTTTTTAGTGTGTGTGTGTGTGTGTGTGTGTGTGTGTGTGTGTGTGTGTGTGTGTGTGTGTGTGTGTGTGTATTTACCTAGTTGTAGTTTTACAGGGCCTGGGCTTTATGCTCGTGTGGCCCTGTCTCCATATCTACACTTATCCAATCTTACTTTAAAAGTATGCACACTCGTTGCAGACACTACTTCTTCATTTAAACTGTTCCACGTCTCAATACATCTTTGCGGGAAACTATATTTTTTAACATCTCTCAGACATCTTCCTTTTCTCAGCTTTTTTCTATGCGATCTTGTGCTTCGGATGTCATATTCTTCTCTCAGGATCAGTTTCTCATTATTCACTTGGTCCATTCCGTTGATCAATTTATAAATTTGTATGAGATCCCCTCTCTCCCTTCTCTGCTCCAATGTTGGAAGATCCAAAGCCTTTAGTCTCTCCTCATATGTCATTCCTTCAAATTCTGGAACCTTTCTTGTAGCCATTTTTTGTAGTCTCTCCAACTTCCTTATGTGTTTCTTTTTATGAGGGGTCCACACTATTCCTGCATATTCCAATCTGGGTCTTATTATAGTACTTATCAATTTCTTCATCATTTCTTTGTCCATGTAGTGAAATGCTACTCCAATATTCCTTAGCAAATTATGTCTCTCTGAAAATTCTATCAATATGGCTTACCGGTTGATTGTTTTCTTCCATCGTCACTCCCAAGTCCTTTTCCTTTTTTACTTTCTCCAGTTCTGTGTGTGTGCGCACGCGTCTCAATATTTAGCTACTTTACTGTGTGTGTGCCTGTGTGTCAATATTTAGCTAGGTTAGACTATTTAACCCAACCTAACCTAACTTTACCAAACTATTACATTACGTGTGAGTGTGTAAGACTGTATTGCTCTGTGTTGCTGGAGTAGAGTGCTCTGGATTAACAAACATATCTGTGCCACCAAATCTAACCTAACCTAACCTAACCAGTGACATTGATAGACTGACTGCATAAAGCCTAACCTAAAATTACACCCTACAGGCTTCATATTCTCAGGTGTTGCTGGTGTGTTGTCAGGTGTTTCGTTGTATTCCAGTGTTACGTTAGGATGAGGGAGAGTAGTGCTAGTGGTTTGATTGAAGACCAAACTTTATCTCCTGTTTGTCTGGTTTATGTGTTGTGAGGTGAGGTGAGGTGGGGTTAGGTTAGGTGAAGATGAAATGAGGTGAGTTTTTTTTTCTTTTATGCAGGAAAGAAACTACTCAAGAGCAACAGAATATATATATATATATATATATATATATATATATATATATATATATATATATATATATATATATATATATATATATATAAAAGAGTTGAAGCGAGGGTTGGGTTAGGTAAGAGGTGGTGTTGTGTTAGGTAAGGTAAAAAGAAAAAATAGGTTAGGTTAGGGTAGTGTGAGGAGTTTGTGAGGTTATGTGGCAGTTACTTAAGGGAGTTGTTGTTGTTGTTGATGTTATTGATATTGCTGTCATTCTTGTTCCTTAGAATAATTTTTTTTACACTAACTACTACTACTACTACTATTACTACTACTAAACCACCACCACCCACAGATACATGGTGGACGCTGCAGACCCAGAGAAGATAGAAGCATCGCGTAATGAACTGCACAACCTTCTGGACAAACCTCAGCTGGCCGGCATCCCCGTCTTAGTGCTGGGAAACAAGCGAGACCTTCCAAACGCACTGGACGAGAAGGGCCTGATTGAGAGGATGTAAGTCGATGTTGGTGTGTGAATGACTTCCTCAAATGTATATGGTGTTTTTTTGCAACATTTAACCCCTTCAGTACTGGGACACATTTTTATCTTGAGATTTGTGTACGATTAGACCATTTTATTGACATAAGGAAGGATCTATGGAGGTCAGAAGATTAACAGCCACAGTCTTCTCTATTTTAATCCCTCCATGAGTTTCTGAAGCTGTTTAAACTCACTAAATAGTCACCAGAATGAATATAGAAATGGTGTCATGGTACTGAAAGGGTTGAAGGAGAAAGCTAGCCTAAGGAAACAAAAAGACTAAACAAAAGGATCACTTAGTTGCCAGTTCCCCTGCAGGTCCGAGATAATTAGCCAAGAGAAGGGGATAAATGTCTTGAAACTTCTATAATCTAGACTCTCCCTCCCCCTTTTTTTTTTTTTTTTTCCCAAAGCTTATGATTCTGTAGGTTGTGTAAGTAATTGTTGAAGTTAGGGTTTATCGAGTGTGATTTGCTATGATTCCTGTGATGGTTTGATAAGTCTATGTGTGTTACTGTGTTTGTGTGTGTTTTCTTTTTTCATGATTTGTGTTATAGGTTAAAGATGTAAAGGAAGTTATTGGTGATGGTTTTTAGAGTTCCAGTCATAGTTTTAATAGGTGTGTAGGTTACGACTGTGTTCAAGGGTGTTATCATGACTCTGGTGACAGTAGAAGAGGCTCTGGTGGAAGTAACTGGTGTTTTTATGATGGGTGATAGTTTGAGGCTCTAGAGGAAGTTACTGGTGTTTTCAAGTGTGTTTTCATTATTCTAGTGATAATTGAAGAGTTTTAGTGGAAGTTACTGGTGTTTTCAAGGGTGTTTTTGTGAATGTTATTGGTGTTTTCATGATTCAAGTGATAGTTGAATAGATTTAGTGAATGTTAGGGATGTTTTCATGTCTAGCAACAATTTAACAATCTCTAGTGGAAGTTACATCAAAGACATGACAAACTTAAACCCTTCAGTACTGGGATGTATTTTTACCTTCATTTTTGTATGTGATTAGACCATTTTATTGACATTAGGAAGGGTCTATGGAGGACAGAAGATTAATGGCCACAGTCTTCACTATTTTAATCCCCACATAAGTCTCTGAATCTGTATAGAACCACCAAATAGTAACCAGAATGAATGTGGAAACGAGTCCTAGTACTGAAGGGGTTAAGTATACAAAGAGATCTTTCCATACACTAATCCTTGCAACTCACCACACACCCAACCCACCAGGAACTTGTCAGCTATCCAGGACCGGGAAATCTGCTGCTACTCCATATCTTGTAAGGAAAAGGACAACATTGACATCACACTTCAGTGGCTCATCTCGCACTCCAAGTCTGGCGGCCGCTAAGCTCTGGGAGGCGATACGGGAGGCTGGGAGACTAGACAGCAAGGTGACGGATCCACCACGGAGGGAACGAGTGGGAGAGGAAGTTAAAATGGGGAGGAATGTTCAGGGTTTTGTATTTGAGAAGGTACACAAGGGAATGGGGTATGGAAAGGGGGCTGAAAGGAGTTTATTGAAGGAAATGTTAATGAAGGAATGCTGGAAAATGTGAGGGAATGTATGGGGAGAGAGAAAAGGGGAGAAAGATGTGGAAGGGAAGGAAATGACAAATAAACACGAGAGGGTTTTAGCGAAGTAGTATACGAAACAAACTAATGGTGACTGAAAAAGGACAGAAGGAAATGAATTATGAGAGAAAATGGAAACAGGAAGGGAAATTATAGAAAAAGAGAAGGAAATGAACCGAAAACAAAAGAAAAACAAGACAAGGTAAGAAAATTGTACAGAAAACAAGAAGAGTAGGAAAGAAAGAATAAGAAATTAAGAAGAAGGGAAGGGAAGGAAGTTTAATGGGAAGAAAGAGAAGAAGAAAAACAAAGAAAACAAGAAGAGAAGCAAACCCAATAGAAAACATGATAGAGAAAACAGGAACAAATGGAAAAAAAAAAAAAAAAGAGAGAGAGACAACAGTACACTAAATATGGCTGAGAAGAGAAAGAAGAGGAGGAGGAGATGATGACGACGACGACCTTGTGTAGCCTTGTCAACTAGTAAGGGATTGGGCGGGTTTTATAACTAATTCGGTAACACTAACCCTGCCCTCTGGTGTGGTGGAGCTCTCTAGTAACCACACCACCACACCTCCACCACACGAGAGGGCAACCAGACAAGGCAACAAGTGGTGGTGGCGGTGGTGGTGGTGAGAGGTTGATTGAGGTCACTGAGGTTGGTTTTCTGCTCTCTGTGTGGTGAAGGGATGTGTGTAATATATCAGTAGGTGTTTACAGATTGACGGGGAGAGTAGGCAGAATGAACCGTTTCCCCCCCCCCATACGCTTATTGTCCTGATGTTGATGTGAAGCTATAGAGAAAAATTTTTAAAGAGAGAGAGAGGAGGAGAGAGAGGTATAGTTCCCGTAGTCATACTCTCATACCTAACCTAACCTAACCCCTTCCTGTTTTTCTTCCAGAGCTGCATCTCCTTTCGTAAATGTCCATAACGAAAAAAAAAAAAAAAACTTAAAAAAATATAAATAACACCCTTTTTGCAACCCTTGAAGAAAAAATGATTAAAAAAAGAGTATGTTAGACTTATTTAGGTTTTTGCTTATGGTAATATAAAGGTAGGAATTATAAAGAAGACTTCAAATATCCAACCTTGTTACTGCAGAGAGAGAGAGAGAGAGAGAGAGAGAGTGAGTAATAGTGTAAAGGATCTATCCCTAGGGGAGGGGAGGTCATAGGGATTACATATTACAGAGATTACTCCCCCTGTCTTTTTTTATTGTGTCAAGTCCTGTAGTGGATAAAGAAAACAGTCGAATATGTCGCCGAATTTTACCACAGGGACGTTCTTTAGTTTTGACCTGTGGGGTGCTCGCTAGAGGGTCAGAGGTCAGAGGTCAAGAGGTTCGTGGTCATCTTACCATGGCAGAGGAAGGCGTGTGCTGTCCTCTCCTTGTGCGTTGATGTCTTTTTTTTTTATATATATATATCTATTATTTAAGTGGCTAATCATTCCTCAGCTTGTAAAGATCAATTTATGGTTGCTGTTATCTACTACTGTGTGTATGTGTGTGAGTGAGTGTGAGTGTGAGGCTGGATCTTTCTGTGTGTGTGGAGGTTATCAGCCCTGTATGCTTTAGAAGAAGTACGCCATAGTGGAAATACACACACGTACACTTTTGTCTAGGTAATAGGTGTCCTGCACAGTTGCTTTTTTGTATTGCAATTCTGAGATGAGTGTTAGGGAGTCAGTGTTTTCGGAAGAAGTCGGTATGTTTCAGCTCGCAACACAACACTGCATGACACGTAACAACACAAACATTGGACTGGCGAGGTGTGGGAGGCACAAACTTGGTGGTGGCAACCCAGCAGTGAATGGAGCGATGTGGACTCCTGACGTCAACACCATCAGCAACACAAGGTTCTTTCTTTAGCCGTTTGTGCTATTAAGTTCTTGCATCAAGGTGTGCATTCTCAAACGCTTTGTCCACTTGTCTCCAGTACTTCCAACTCGTCCCATTCAGTGGAAGTTGTTGGGATTTTCAAGGGTGTTTTCGTAATGCTAGCTAGTGATGTTCTAACAGACTGTAGTGGAAGTTGTTGGTTTTTCATGATTCTAAATAGTTTAATGAGGTCAAGTAGAAGTTACTGGGGTTTTCCAAGAGTGTTTTCATGGTTCTAATGTTTAACTATAGCTTGAATGGAAGTTGTTGGCATTATTCAAGAGTTTTCCATGAATTTTTAGATGGTTTGACAAGACCTCCACATCACCAGTGGGAAACAAAGAAAAACATGAGAACCTAACCTATCATCCCTTTTGCCATAAAAAAATAGTCCAGATCAGAGAATGGAGTGTTTGAGAATACCTGTCCCAAGTCCTGAGTCCTGGGCTGCTGCGGCAAACACACCATGCCCAGCCACACCCGTCCCCCTCCCACCCCCCGCATGTACATGCTGGTTCTGAGGGAGACGGGTCATGCCACACATATCCTTGCCATCAGCCACCTCACTTACAAGCTTGTGGGACATACAGCAAATTCCTTGCCAGGACAGACCCTCACTGTGTTTCACTGCTTCATTGACCAAGCAGGCCCTTTGTGGTGTTGATATTGATACACATAGACAAATATATTACAGATTATGTGGAAATCACTTGTCCCGGCTGTTGTTTTGGTTGGTGAGGAGTAGTTGTGTTTGGTGAGGTTAGCTTAGGTACCTCACACAATTTATAAACTAAACTAACCTAACCTAACCTAACCTTTAATTAAGCAAACTTAATTTAACCTAACTGAAGTTAACCTGACTGAACCTAGACTAACCAATCTGAAAGGCAGCTAGAACGACTGATTTTCTCATGACGCTATCAATATTATGACTTTTTTTACTAGGTAGGTAGTAGGACATAGAGTTTTGTTGAAGTGAAATGATCTGAGGTAGTATTATGTCTTAGAGTGAATGTACATTTGAGACATCAAGTCATGTTTTCATTGGCTGATTTTAAGGAAGAATGAATGTTTAAAGAAGTTGCATGATAAACTCACAAGTGTAATATATACATGACTCGTTTCCTTCTCTCATGGGTGGATTGGACTGTACATCACTAGCAGCACTAACACAACCACCACCACCGCAGCCCAGTGCAACATCAATACTACCTGTACACTGCTGCCTGCTGGCCATCCCCCTCACATACACTCAACATAGCACACTGCAGCCTAGACTCAGTGCTGTAGGAGTGGAAGTAAGGGAGGGAACACACACACACACACACACACACACACACACACACACACACACACACACACACACACACACACACACACACACACACACACACACACGTTAAACTTTAAAACCAAATTGTATAAAAGTAGATGTAAAAGAAAGAAAATAACAGTAGCTTAAGTCAATTTATACTGAACACACACACACACACACACACACACACACACACACACACACACACACACACACACACACACACACGAACATTGCCTGCCAGTGGTTCTGTAATGGTGTGTGGTGGTGCTACTGCTGCTCCTCCACGACAAACTCAACTGCTGAATTGTTTTAGTTTGTTATTTTATTGATTTATTTTGTGTTTCATTGTTTAGTGTTTGTCAGTTACTTTTTTTTTTCAGCAGATCAAGAAGAGTGAGGTGAAGGTAGAAATGTTAAGTGCATGTAGTGATTGGGTTGGGTTAGGATGCATTATCTCCAATCCAACTTGGTGTATCCTAACCAAATGTAGCCTTACCTAACTTGACTTAAACTAACCTAATCAGATGACCTGGCCCTACCTAACATGACCTGACCTGACCTGACCTGAAATGACCTCAGACTGCGCAGGTTAATTGGCCATGAGTACACCTGTATATTTTGGTGTAAAGGTGCCAGTCAGTTTATTTGCAGCTTTTTTTTTTTTTTTTTTTTTTACCATTAAGAATTTATATTTTGTAATTGTCCATATGCCCTTTTTTGTATATAATTTAGTCTGTGATGATAATTATTACTAGTACTATTATATAACACTAACAGATAAGGCAGTGAGGTAGTAGTTGTGTTATGGTGTTGTAATAAGTAAGGTCTACCTGCTGTTGTGCGAGGAAAAATTCAGAATGAGGTAATATAAAAGCCATTCAAGTTACAATAATTACTTTTTATCGGTACACCTCTTGAGCCCAACACGCATCAGTCTGTCCATCAACTCCTCTTCCTCTTCTTTTTCATCCTCAGCCTTTTACTTTCTCTTCCTTCATTCTTTTCATTTATTTCCAAACCTCAACAGAACTTTCCTTATCTATGTAATTAAGAAAACCTAGCAACATTTGTAAGATATTTTTAGTTGTCACATGCAGGAAACCATTCAGTCATGTTAATTCTTGTATATTTCTCCAAAATTCTTGCTTTCACTCACCTGTGTTCTTAAATGTTTGGTTAGCACATCTCCCTTACTTTCAAAGGCTCTAGTGAAAGTTACTGTGGGTTTTTGTGATAGTAGTGATAGTTTGACAGACTATTAGGGTTTCCATGATACTAATAGTTTTGAGAGGCATTAGTGGAAGCTATTGGGCTTTTCAGTGAATAGTGATAGTTTGAAATGCTCTAGTGGAAGTTATTGAGGTTTTCATGATGCTATTGGTAATTAGACTCAAATGGAAGTTACTGGGGTTTCCAAGATGCTATTGGTAATTAGACTCAAATGGAAGTTACTGGGGTTTCCAATAAATTTTTTATCTTTAACGAGTCTAGTGGTAGTTTAGTAGGAAATCCATGTCGGTTGAAAAGATACACTCACGAACCTGACTCAATATCCATGGCCTCTAGAAGTGCTACTGATGGGAGAACAAAGCATTTAAGGAGACAGGCTTGAGTCACCGCAATGGTTCCTCCTGCATGTGCTTCTACATGACAGGTTTCTTCAGCATGGCACTGCAACACCTGCCTTCTTATTGCACCTTTCTACTTGTTAGCAGTTGATTTTATTTCCGTATCTTCTGTTTCTGTAATTAATTAAGTCCTTTACCAACCCTTTTGCACATAAAGAATATTATAATTTACTTAATAACTTATATTTTTTAATCATCCTATGGTGCTGTGAAATGGGTTGTTTGTTGGGGTAGGGTAGCTGAGGTGACAGCCTAACCTAATCTGTGCCAGCCATCCCTTGGTTAGGCTAGGTTAGAGCAAATAGTTAACCTAGCCTATACTAGTCCATCTTCCAAGTAAATAGATAAACTTGGTTAGGTTAAATTAGATTAGATAACCTAACTGCTACCAGATATAGCAAATATGTTCCTTGACTTGTGGTTTGTTTCATAATTATTTATTATTATTATTATTATTACTGATTTATTATTATATTTTATTAGTTATTTTCATTTTTTACAAGTGGTGGTGGTATGACAGCGATGTAGTGTGTGTGTGAGCGAGAGGCAAAGTTACGAGCTGGTTTGTATGTGGAGCGTGTCGCTGTCTTGCCTGATTACCTGTGTGAAGGTGATCCTGATCCATAACGGGCAGTGACGGGCGGGACAGGCTGTGCAGAGAAGCTGTTCGAGACTTTTCATGATTGCAGTGACATAACAGTGTAGTGGATGTCATTGATGATTTCAGGATTGTAGTGATAGCCCGGCACGTCTTAGTGGGAGTTATAAAGATTTCAAGTGATTTCATGAGTTTAGTGCTGCAATAGTTTGTCAAGAATTGTGTTAAAAGAAAAACACCCATTGAGAATCCAACTAGTCACCTGTGAGACCTATGAGAGATGTCCTCGTGAGAGTGTGGGGGAAGAGGTGGCGAGAGGCGGGGCTTGGGTCGGTATTCTGCGCTCCCTGTCCTGTTCAGCTCGTTCTTGTGAGTGGAAAATAAACTTTCTTGAGAATTAGGTGAGCTTAAAACTGTCGATGCTTGAGACGTGGACATTAGTATTTACTTCATGACTTTGTAATGTGGCAAATAAATCATTTATATAGCACGCACTGTGTTTATTAAGATCTGGATCTGTGCTTGACGGTTTGTCGCCAACACCCGGGTAAAAAAAAAAAAAAAAAAAAATGCTTGGAGGTTTGTGTAGTACACTGACAGCCTCGCCATCATGTAGCTGTTGGTACGCCACTCTAGGTAAAATATGTAAAGTGGGCCGGGTAATTTATCTTACCTTATTTGGCCTGTGTTTTATTTATTTGCATTTATTATTTATTAATTTACTTTTATTAATTTTGTGAGCTATGACGCAGGCAGTGTTACTGAGCACGGGGTCTTCTGTCTCTCCACTTAAGGAAAGTGGAATGTGCCAGCCTTCGTGACTTATAAGATGCCGCTCACTATTATCTAGTTACTCTCGCGTGATCCTGCCGGCATCCACGGGCGGTGGGTGCAGCGGAGCAATGCACAGTCTATAGCACCACTGTGGCATAATAAATCAACAGCATCCTTGGTCAGAATGCAAGGCAGTGGCAGCGGCACACTCGGGCAGGACTTGCCGTCAGTGAGATCACTGGCACTCACGTGTATAGCTTGGTTCAGATACCGGGCCTTGCTATCATCGTGACGTGCCTGATGATGATGCTGTGAAGGGGCAGACCGTCAAGATTGCAGTCACTGGAAATGCTGAGGTAATTTTCCGTGGAATTTTGAAAAACTTTGCCTAGTCTGCTGCACCTGACTGGTTGCAGTGCAAGGTGGCACCTATGGCTCTAATGTTGGTCATGGTGGTTCTTCAGATGCTCCCAGAGCTGTAGAGGTGGGCCTGTTTATTCCTTGCCCTCACCAGACATTGAGTGAAATCTAAACTGACTATCTTGAGCCTCTCTATTCGTCGCAGTGTTGTGTCACTTGCTAATTTTGTTATCTTCTGTGATTCTGACTGCTCTTTTGTTTTTTGCTAACTGCATGCTTCTACCCAAGGATTCTACAGTATATTCCTTGCTTCTCCCCTTTCCGTAACCTAGTGACACAGCTTTTTATTCTCTCTAATGGAAGAGGTAACCAGCATTCACAATCTTTCTTCCATTTCATTGGTAAAAGTCAGGAATTTCCTGCCTGCTTTTTATTTCCACCTAATCATTATTTTAATTTCTTTCAAGAGAAGGTAAGACATTTCTAATTTTGGATAGTTATGATTTTTTTTTTTTTTTTTTTTTACCCTTAGATCAGCCTGGAGAGAGAGAGAGAGAGAGAGAGAGAGAGAGAGAAATTCGGTCACTTGAGTGGGCCAGCAGCAGCCTACTCTATACAGGTGATGCAGGATAGCTCGGCGCGTCCCCATGTGAGGTTACATAGCAAACCATGAAGATGTTCGGAGGCGACATCGCAGTGTAATAAGTGGCCATCAGTTTTAAGTGATCAAGTCCGCACGCAGCCCTGCTACCCTGTTTCACTGCCAGCAAAGACGGTCTTCGCTGCCAGTCACAAGCGATGGCAAATGGCAACTCGATCGGGTGAGTAAATGCACAGTCGACACCCGCTTCTATTATACAGCAGCAGTTTTGGACTATAGTGGAGTGAGTCTCGTTCTCGTCACATGCTTGGAATATTTTCTCTCAAGACATCTTGGATTCGCATGTCACGTAAGTTACTTGATTATAGATATTGACATTTTTAAAGCAAAATGCTCTATAGGCTCTTGATGCGTAATTGGCAGTGATGATAATTCAGTGTGATGAATAGAGGCCTGAACAGAATCAGTTATTAGTGTAGTGATGATGTTTTGCACCATATAAGCGTGCCTTTGATTTATAAAATGCTGGACAGCTAGTTAGGGAAACATATTAAGCAAAGCTATCAACCTCCACCAAACTGTGAGTGGCGCGGTGACAAGGTGGTCTTCCTCCTGCAACAGGGTGTGTAGAAGAGAAGCTGCCCGTGCAGGAAGGAACAGTGTTCCAGTCCCACAGCAGGACAGTTCCAGACAGTAGTGTTGTAGGTGACTGGAGTCAGAAGAGTGGCAGTGAGGTTCGTCTGCCAAACCTACAGCTAGATAGAGAGTGCAAATGGTGGTGGTAGTGGTGAAGATGATATAATGGTCGTGTTTAGCTGCTCCGACACCCATGTACATTGTTGTCAAACACACGTACTACAGGTGTATGTTCTGACGGCAAGATTTGAATGGTGACAAAGACGCATCTTGCTGCTGTTTGATGACGTCGGCCTCCCGATAGTCGTGAGTAAAGAGGCGGGTCGTAGTTGAAGCACTAGAGGGAGGTGGGGGGTGAGGAAGGAAAGGGCCAAAGAATTAAGAGTTAAGGGCAGGCAGTCCATGTGCAGCTTTGAAAGGGGAATCATGTGAAAGTGAGACATGTGAGGGCATCCAGACAAACTTGATATCCAGTGACGGGCCATGAGCCAAAGCCAGCCAGGGCTTGTCAAGACTGTTGTTCCTCAGATGATGACGGAGATCACTAGAGGATGTGGCTGTTGAGTTGTTACAGTATACCTCTCTCTCTCTCTCTCTCTCTCTCTCTCTCTCTCCAGTATTATTCTCATCACGACAAACAAAAGCAGCCATAGAGAGAGACTAACAAGCAATTATTTAAAGGCTCGTTAACTAAAAAAAAAAAAAAAGATAGATAAAATTTTCAAACAAATGAACACTCAGATTTATATCAGTGATATGAAAAAGAAAAGAACTGCGAATTCCGAAGCACTTTGTTCTCTCACTACGTTTGTTTTCATAGGCCAGAGATGATAAGCTGGGTTCTCAGATGCTTAATGACTTCCTATTAGTAATGCAGAAATTTCATTAATCTGTCAGTAGATCCATAAAACACGTCCTTGAATGTTAGTCACATAAACTAATTTTGAAACACTTTGCTGTCTCACCACGGCCACCTATACTTGTCAAAGCAACAGAGATGACTAGCTGGTTTCTCAAGAATGTCTCTTTTTCCAGTGATATAAATATTTTGTTAATCTGTTATTAGAACCATGAAAAGCATCAGTTATACAGTCTTCTCGATTCAGTGGAGGTGCGGAGCTGGTGTTTCAGAATATGGTTCATTGTCTCGAGTTGTCTTCCAGTCTGTCTTCCGCGTATAGGAGCGCTCTGTTTTACGGCTGGCAGCGAGAGGGAAAGGTAGAGGAGCGGAGGTCTCGTGGCGAGGCGCTGAAGGAGTGAAGGTAAGAGTTTGGGAGGGAATATTAAATGACTGGTGACGGAGGGAATATTAATTGATTCTGTGGTGTAACTCGTGAGATTGTAAAACATTATAATGGATACGTGAGATGATTAGTAGGCGAGGTGTGATTCGGTTGTAATTGGAACAGGATTGCCCTGGTGTGGTGATCAGGTTAGCTACGTTAGGTAATGGGATTAGGTTAAGTGAGCTGTTACATGACTGATTAGGTTGAGCAGGTGTGATCAGGTTGGACAGATGGTGATAACACTAACCAGATGGGGAATTACCTGCTCAACGAAATGAAGAAATGAAATAAATGAGCTTGCCAGTTGACGGTTGTAACTTGTTTAAGCTGTATAGGTGGTTAGACTGCAGGTAACGTAATTAAACTCACCAGGTGGGGTGCGGTGACCAGGTGGAATGTTATATGTATGTTCAAGTGAAAAATAAAATACGATTTGATGGTAAGGCAAGGATCAAGGAAATCATGTTGAGATTATATAATTATGTAACTGTTGGATTGGTGTGTCTGTGACCGCCATTTTGTACCCTTCGCTTGTTCGCTGTGGTAAGTGACAAATAGTTTGTCAGCTAGGATTGGTCAATATATATATATATATATATATATATATATATATATATATATATATATATATATATATATATATATATATATTATTTATAAATCGTCCGCGTTCATCCCACCCCCATTATAAGCCCATTACAAGCCTACCTTCACCTAAGGAAACGCCTCAAAAATCACTTCGCTGGGCTTAGAAAAAAAAAATAATTTCAACCACTCTGCAAAGTCACCGACCCTTCACGATATGCGAGTCTTGTGCGGCTGGATTATAAAAATACCCTTGGTACTAATTTAAATTTTATTTACGTAGGCCTGTGTATTTTTTTTATTAATATTATTATAGATGTATGCATTCAAAATTTCGTGGGCGCACACACACGCAGGCACACAACGCAAACGCACACGGGCGCGGGCACACACCCACACTCTCTCTCTCTCTCTCTCTCTCTCTCTCTCTCTCTCTCACACACACACACACACACACACACACACACACACACACGGCCCGGTAGCTCAGTGGTTAGAGCGCTGGCTTCATAAGCCAGAGGACCGGGGTTCGATTCCCCGGCCGGGTGGAGATATTTGGGTGTCTCCCCTTTCACGTGTAGGTGCTGTTCACCTAGCAGTGAGTAGGTACGGGATGTAAATCGAGGAGTTGTGACCTTGTTGTCCCGGTGTGTGGTGTGTGCCTGGTCTCAGGCCTATCCGAAGATCGGAAACAATGAGCTCTGAGCTCGTTCCGTAGGGTAACGTCTGGCTGTCTCGTCGGAGACTGCAGCAGATGAATTACAAACATACACACACACACACTCACACTCACAATCGAGAGGCCCGGGTTCGAGTCCCGGTGTGGCGAGGTAATTGAGCAAGCCTCTTAATGTGTGGGGTGTGTTCACCTAGCAGTAAATAGGTACGGGATGTAACTGGAGGGGTTGTGGCCTCGCTTTCCCGGTGTGTGGAGTGTGTTGTGGTCTCAGTCCTACCCGAAGAACGGTCTATGAGCTCTGAGCTCGCTCCATAATGGGGAACACTGGCTGGGTGACCAGCAAGCGACCGAGGTGAATTACACACACACACACACACACACACACACACACACACACACACGTTGGATGATTACAAAATTAGGAAACTATTTGAAAAACAAACTTTAAGGTGGTTTGTGGAAAATAAGAAAAAAATATGGTCCACTAAAACACTAGAAAATTCATGAAGTAAATGTGTGTGTGTGTGTGTGTGTGTGTGTGTGTGTGTGTGTGTATTTACCTAGTTGTAGTTTTACAGGGCCTGGGTTTTATGCTCGTGTGGCCCCGTCTCCATATCTACACTTATCCAATTTTTCTTTAAAACTATGCACACTCGTTGCTGACACCACTTCCTCACTCAAACTGTTCCACGTCTAAACACATCTTTGCGGGAAACTATATTTTTTTTAACATCTCAGACATCTTCCCTTTCTCAGCTTTTTACTATGCGATCTTGTGCTTCGAATGTCATATTCTTCTCTCAGGATCAGTTTTTCATTATCCACTTGGTCCATTCCGTTGATCAATTTATAAACTTGTATCAGGTCTCCTCTCTCCCTTCTCTGTTCCAGGGTTGGTAGATCCAAAGTCTTTAGTCTCTCCTCATATGTCATCTCTTCAAATTCTGGAACCATTCTTGTAGCCATTTTTTGTAGTCTCTCCAACTTCCTTATGTGTTTCTTTTTATGAGGGGTCCACACTACTCCTGCATATTCCAATCTGGGTCTTATTATAGTACTTATCAATTTCTTCATCATTTCTTTGTCCATGTAGTGAAATGCTACTCCAATATTCCTTAGCAAATTATATGTCTCTGAAAATTCTATCAATATGGCTTACTGGTTGATTGTTTTCTTCCATCGTCACTCCTAAGTCCTTTTCCTTGTTCACTTTCTCCAGTTCTACTCCATCTCCCATCTTATAGATTTCCACAGGTCGTCTTTCACTCTTTCCCATTTCCATGACATGGCTTTTGTTCACATTGAATTCCATCTCCCACTTTTTACTCCATTCCCAGATCTTATTTAGGTCTTCTTGCAGTATTTCACAATCCTCTTTTTGCTTTATAACTCTGCACAGTTTCGTATCATCCGCAAACAGATTTATGTAGCTGTTCACTCCTTCTGGCATGTCGTTAATATAAATGAGGAAAAGTATTGGTGCCAATACTGACCCCTGTGGCACTCCGCTTTCTACTGCTCTCCACTTGGACTTCATATCTTTAACTACCGTCCTTATTTCTCTCCCCCTCAAATAATTTTCCATCCATCTCAATGTGCTTCCTTTTAAGCCACCCTTCTCCTCTAACTTCCACAGTAATCTTGCATGTGGCACTTTATCAAACGCCTTTTTTAAATCCAAATAAATACAGTCAACCCATCCCTCTCTCTCTTGTACTCTATCAACTATTCTAGAGTAGAAACTCAGTAAATTAGTTACACACGACCGTCTTTTTCTAAAACCAAATTGGCTATTTGATATTAATTTGTTGTCTTCAAGGAACTCGATCCATCGTTTCTTTATTATTCTTTCACACAACTTGTGTGTGTGTGTTTCACTATTTTTGATCTGCTGCAGTCTCTGACGAGACAGCCAGACGTTACCCTACGGAACGAGCTCAGAGCTCATTATTTCCGATCTTGGGATAGGCCTGAGACCAGGCACACACCACACACCGGGACAACAAGGTCACAACTCCGCGATTTACATCCCGTACCTACTCACTGCTAGGTGAACAGGCGCTACACGTGAAAGGAGACACACCCAAATATCTCCACCCGGCCGGGGAATCGAACCCCGGTCCTCTGGCTTGTGAAGCCAGCGCTCTAACCACTGAGCTACCGGGCCGTGTGTGTGTGTGTGTGTGTGTGTGTGTGTGTGTAATTCACCTCGGTCGCCTGCTGGTCACCCAGCCAGTGTTCCCCATTACGGAGCGAGCTCAGAGCTCATAGACCGATCTTCGGGTAGAACTGAGACCACAACACACTCCACACCCCGGGAAAGCGAGGCCACAACCCCTCCAGTTACATCCCGTACCTATTTACTGCTAGGTGAACACACCCCACACATTAAGAGGCTTGGCCAATTGCCTCGCCGCACCGGGACTCGAACCAGGGCCTCTCGATTGTGATTGTGTGTGTGTGTGTGTGTGTGTGTGTGTGTGAGAGAGAGAGAGAGAGAGAGAGAGAGAGAGAGAGAGAGAGAGAGAGAGAGAGAGAACGAACTACTGTGGGTGTGTGCCCGCGCCCGTGTGCGTTTGCGTTGTGTGCCTGCGTGCGTGTGCGCCCACAAAATTTTGAATGCATACATCTATTATAATAATAAAAAAAAAAAAAAAACACAGGCCTACGTAAATGAAATTTAAATTAGTACCAAGGGTATTTTTATAATCCAGCCGCACAAGACTCGCATATTCGTGAAGGGTCGGTGACTTTGCCGTTAACACAAAGAGTGGTTGAAATTATTTTTTTTTATAAGCCCAGCGAAGTGATTTTTGAGGCGTTTCCTTAGGTGAAGGTAGGCTTGTAATGGGCTTATAATGGGGGTGGGATGAACGCGGACGATTTATAAATAATATATATATATATATATATATATATATATATATATATATATATATATATATATATATATATATATTGACCAATCCTAGCTGACAAACTATTTGTCACTTACCACAGCGAACAAGCGAAGGGTACAAAATGGCGGTCACACACACCAATCCAACAGTTACATAATTATATAATCTCAACATGATTTCCTTGATCCTTGCCTTACCATCAAATCGTATTTTATTTTTCACTTGAACATACATATAACATTCCACCTGGTCACCGCACCCCACCTGGTGAGTTTAATTACGTTACCTGCAGTCTAACCACCTATACAGCTTAAACAAGTTACAACCGTCAACTGGCAAGCTCATTTATTTCATTTCTTCATTTCGTTGAGAGGTAACTCCCCATCTGGTTAGTGTTATCACCATCTGTCCAACCTGATCACACCTGCTCAACCTAATCGGTGTTCGTCTTGTTTCTCATTTTCGTTTTAAGTAGATTTATTTGAGAGAAAATTCTCTCGACAGCTGCACTTGAGTGTGGCAGGCACATTAACGTAGTCATGAAGCGTCCAATCAGAGGAAACATTAGTGAATCATCTCCTTTTTTACTTGAAACCAAAAGTCAGACATACATGCATCACTCAAGTCCCACGTCTGTGTTTCGCAGTAAGCGCCACTCATTGTCAATTGCGTTCAAATCTTCCACATTGACTATATTGGGAAAATGACATGCCAGTGGCACGATGGACTTCACTGTTTTCTTGAGAATGGCTTGGGGATTCATTGATTCAAGATCTTGTAGGACTGGATCAGAGAGTTTGATTCTTTTCAATATTTGAGATACCCCTTCAATGTAGAACTGAAGGCATCTCTGTCTGAAGTTGGTTATTAGCTGCTTGTCAAGGTTAGGGTTCGTGTAAAGAGAAGCTGTCACACGACCACCAAGGTATATTTCCTCCAGTGGCAGGAAATTTGCTGGGTCTCTGAATTGAACACTGCACACTGGAGTTGAGTGAAGATGATGATCTTTGATGTAGCACTCCAAGAAGGGGGACAAAGTTGCTGTTACTCTTTTGTGAATGAGAAAGAGCTTGGGTTCCTCCGATTGCATTTCTTTATTCAGATCATTGAAAAATGGCAACACAAAGTCCAGAAATTTTAGATACAGCTTGGCTGCTGGGTCATTAAGCTTCTGAAGAATTGCTTCTGCAGCAAGCAATCTGTCCTCAGAGACAGTATGAGTGAAAAATAGGATCAGAGCTGGCAGTTGATCCAACACACATTTAACTGCACCAGGGGTGCAGCAGCTTGTGAGGTTTCGTCTGAGCAAATTTTTGAAATTCTTTCAAGATTCCAAACTGTTTTGGGGAAAGAAAGTAGTTGTGTATGTCCCGAATCATGTTTTCAATCCATCGTGGTAGGCATTTGCATGCATATAAGGCACAAAGATTAAATGAATGGCATATGCACTTCATTATGAATAGGTTTGGAATGTCTGTTTTCAGGAGAGTTGATAGTGAAGTTTTAACCCCCATCATTACACTGGCACCATCTGCCGCAAAACCAGGAGAATTTCTCAAAATTTCATGTCATCACGTTTTTGAGCAAGTACATTTTTTATTACTGCTGCACATTTAGTACGTCCACACTTAAGCTTCTTGGCAATTTCTGAGTCAGAACATACCGCTTTGATTAGTGGTACTAAATGATCCATGGACATAAATGGACCATTGTGTTCACTTATGTAAGCTGCTAGTCTTATTTCACCTTCTTTCACTTGTTTTCTTGTTTGCTCTTGCCACTGAATTGATAGGACACAACAGTTTTCTTACGAGCTCCCATATTACTATGTTTTTTTCCTGCTGCATGTTTTTCCAGTTCTGATTTTCCAGCCTTTCCGTCTTTATTGCAAACTTTACAGTAGTAGTACATTGGTGCTTTATCACTTTTAGCAATCCAAGCACCAAATTTTGCATCACTCTTCCATTTTTCTAAGTATCTTTGAGGGTACACCACACATTTGCGCTTAGTTTGACTCACCCCCCACCCGCAGCCAGTCGGAGCCATTCATGAAACATACACAGTAGATACAGGAACTGATCGCGTATTGCCTCCCCCTCCTCTCTCCATCCCAGTGCCCCTTCCCACCCTCCCCCATCTTCCTCTCTCTCTCTCTCTCTCTCTCTCTATCTTGGTCATTATAGAGTAGAATGTATTTTTGCAGTGTCACTTCTTGAATATAATATTTTTTTTCTGGTTTCAGTTTTTCCCTAGAATTTGCCATTTTTTGATATTTCCTTCCTTTTTCTCTTCATGGGTACAGTTTTCCCTAGAAAAGGGAAATTTCCCTAGACTTCTGGCAACACTGTCTGGAGTTGCCGCCAGCGGCCAGCTGCTGCCTCGTCATACTTTGGGAAATAGAGCGGGATATTCAAAATGTAGATAAGCCGTGGTCCGCGCGGACCCAGCGAAACCTAGCTAGGGTTTTTTTTTTCTTTATCTCTCTCTTCCTTTATATAGTGGGTTTGAAAATGTGGACTATACAGTATTTAAGGTGATAACTGCATTCATAAACTGAATCTGAATAATAAAAAAAAGGCAGGGGAAATTTAAAATGACAGATTTTCACATGCAAAATTTTATTCATGGATTTTTTGAGTAAATTTTATTTTGAACTTTCTTCTTTTGAATACTGAGTACTGCATATATGTATGTACTGTCTGTCAAACCATTACAGCTTGTCATAGTTTACCCATTTCTTGTGATGTCACGTGGTGTTTTGCTTCCACATCATCTTTCTTGTTAAATTATGACAAAAGTTTTTGTTGAAGCCACATTATTTTGTAATCTCAGCACATTTTCTATTTCATCTACTTATGCTGTCATACTTTTCAGATTTTCTCTAAGTGTTTTCTTCTTTTATCCTTTCTTTCAATTTTTTGTTGATTGTGACATTATATAATTGAATTATTTTTTGTTGATTGTGACATTACATAAATCATTTAGACATATCATGCTATTGCATCTCAATATAATTTTTATACTATATTGTACTTTTCAAACATCTACTTTATCATGTTTCTTGTCTAGTCTTAGTTTTCAAGGGAATGTGTCACCAAACATTTCTTACTCAGAATCTCAGCTTATTTCCTATGCCTGACTTTCTCCTTCCACAGTACTTCTTGTCTCAGTGTTGCAAGGAATCAATAACTAACATTACTAAGTATTCCAACATAATTTTCAAAATTTTCAAATTTTATTTTATTGCAGATGTGAGGTGTGCCATCTCCACATCACTAACATCCCACAATCTACCTGCACCTGCTGCTGCACTCCTGGCATCTAGTTATCAGATGGTGTGCCACATCAGGCATTGCAACCAAGGAGTCAAGTTTCATCAGGAAAAGAGTACAAGTGTTGCTGCCCTCAAGCCTGAGAAGAGGTATTAAGTAGCAACATGAGGAAAGGGAGTGTAGCAGGAAGAGGGCCTGGTAGTACAGTGGTGCCTTGGAATACAAACTTAATCCGTTCAAAATTTTGTTCTTACTCCAAAACGTTTTCTCCAAAGCATCAAAATACATGCATTCTTATGGAAGAAATTATAATTTGTTCCAAACTACCTCCATAGACCAAAAGGAAATGTATTTTTCACCTAATTTCTTACTTTTTGCATATTATTACTATATATACTACTAGTATTATGCTATAACTATAGAAGATAGGAAAATAAAGCTTTTTTTTTTTATACCATGTGGGGTTTTCACAGGAATTTATGGGCTAAAGGGGTACTTTTTAGGATACCTCCTATCTTAAAGCCCACCCGCTAGGAAACCGTTGCTCCGAGTGAGGAAGCCCAACCTACACTCAGACCGTGGACAGGATTCGAACCCGTGCGCTTGGAGACCTCTAGGATCCCAAAGCACGCATGGTTCCACTGTACCACTGCGGGGGAGTTCCATTCACACAGTTTTACTAGATAGGGTGGAATCAAAAGCTCTTCGTCTCATCAACTCCCCTCCTCTGACTAACTGTCTTCAGCCTCTTTCTCACTGCCAGAATGTTGCATTTCTTTATCTTTTATTGCTATTTTCATGCTGACTGCTCTACTGATCTTGCTAACTGCATGCCTCCCCTCCTGCGGCCTTGCTGCACAAGGCTTTCTTCTTCCTCTCATCCCTATTCTGTCCAACTCTCTAATGCAAGAGTTAACCAGTACGCTCAATCATTCATCCCTTTCACTGGTAAACTCTGGAACTCCCTCCCTGCATCTGTATTTCCGACTTCTTACGACTTGTCTTCTTTTAAGAGGGAGGTATCGAGGCATTTGCTCCCTAATTTTGGCTGACACTTTTACACTTTTTAGAGAGCCAGCACTCAAGTGAGCCTGTTTTTTTTTTTTTATTTATTTATTTATTTTTTGCCCTTGGCTGGTCCTCTTCCCTATGTAAAAAAAAAAAAAAAAAAAAAAAAGTAAGCAAAATGTAATATAATGAAAATTCAACTTCTCGTGGTCAGAAACAAGCGTCACCACATCCTCCTCATGTGACTCCATCAAGCCAGCACCACACACTCGTATATAAGCCAATAAGTTTTCAATATACTGCATTCATTATGGAAAATACATCAGGGAAGTAAGCAAATTGTAATATGAAAATTCAATTTCTTCGCTGTCGGAAACAAGCGTCGACACATCCTCCTCAGACGACTCCATCAAGCCAGCACTACGCACTCTTATCTAAACCAATAACAAGATAAAAATAACGATTCCAATATTGTCACGCAGCATAATATGTTTCTGAACTGCTTACTTATCCATGGAAATACATGTATATCTTATATCTCACCAAGAAATACATAAAAAATGATAAAATGCAGCATACTGATATAAGTGTTCTCACCGTCCTCACGCTTGGTGCCCTCAAACCTACACAAACATATCCTTGTAAAAGCTGACACATGATTGGCTAAGTGTCCACCATCTTGAAAACAATGGGCCAATGACAGGCCTCAATATATGATAGCCTCAAGCATAAACAAACTGTGCTGCACAAAGGAGTGCACATGGTCCAGATATAAGATATATCTGGACTGTGGGAGCGCGGCTTCTGAAAAGCGCAATGGTCATGCCTGACGGGATCTAACGTAAGAGCCACAATCTTGCCTGACGGGCTATAAGGGTTAAGGCTTTTAATTCATGAGCTGGATATTCTCTCTTTCCCTCGGATCTTCTAGAATCTTCCAAACGTCTGTCTATGTCTCGTGACCATGTGTGCTGCTACGCTAGGCAGTGATCTTAATAACTAAAAAAAAATTAATATTATTATCCTCAGCACTACAAAACGACAACTGCAAACAACACTCCTGAGGCACAGAGGCAGTGTGGTGCCCCAGCATGCAGTCAGCTGATCGCACAGTGCTGTGTGCAATTCGTTGACCGCGTTTGTTAATGTTCGCACTCCAAAACAAAGTTAGTCCTCTAATGCAAAAGAAACACTATTTTTTTGTTTGTAATCCAAATTGTTCGTACTCAAAAGCATTCGTACTCCAAGGTACCACTGTACAAGAATTCTCCATTGAAATCAAGGAAATCAAGTTGCAGCAAGAAGAGTATGTATGAGTCAAGATTTTCAAGCAATAGGAAAATTGTCCAGGAGTTAACAGCAGGAAGAGTGCAAGAAACTCCCTTCCAAGTTGTAGTGGGACTGGCAAGCAACCTTCATGACCCAAAGGCAGGAGAGTTATTGGCCATTTTATCAGGAGAGTTTGCTCCTCTCACAAAAACTGCCGAGTTTCACTACCGCCAGACCTATATAGTATAAGTTCTCCACTCCAGTCTGGGAAGGAAGGAAGTAAAAGTCCCTCCCTGATGGCAGCAGTGTGTGTGCTAGACAGTGTACGTGTAGAAATTGCAACTTTTTTTGTTGAGCCAGAAATACACGTGCAATATCAACTGTGGATAAAAATTCAGGACCAAATCAGGATCACTGTGGTGTATACAAAAAGATAGTAAGGAAATCTTACTATGGATGATGCTGTGATTTATGAGAAGTCTGGTACCATACTTACTGTGAAACTGTAATCAAGGAGAAATATCAGTGTTTAAAGAAGCTGGAGGACATTCCGTGGTTTTGCAGACAGTAAACCTGAGACAAAAAATGCTGTTCAAAGAGCAAATTAAGTGAAGAAGCAGAATAGGAAGGATCTTGAGATGAAAAAGAAATTTAATATCAAAAGAGCTAATTGGTGAAATTAAGACAAGTGAGAAATGAGATAAATACAGCACTGGAGAAGAAAATTCTGGTCAAAAGAATAATTGAAGGAGCACCAGAATGGATGAAGGATGCATGCAGGAGAAAGAGAGCAGGCAAAATAGGAGAAACAATCCAAATCTCTATGAACATACCAGAATCTAACAAAGAAATACCCAGTGAAAGACAGGACCTGGAAAGATACAATAACCTCTGGGACTAGATAGCAATTATGTGAAATGGTAATTGTAATCAGATTGGGAAACACATAAGTGAAAATAGGAACAAACCAGTCCTGCTCAAACTTTCCAGGGTGGCAGAAAAATGGGTAAGTCTGAAAAATGTCAAGCCGCTAAAATACAAAAGAGAACCCAATGAAGAAAAGGGTGAGGATGTCTCTAAACCTCACAAAGCAGCAACAGAGACCACAACAAAATGTTAAGAAGTGAACTGAAAGAACAAGGTGAAGTAAACCTTTACAAAAGAAAGCAGGAAATTGTAGAGCAGAAAGGGTAAGAGAGAGAACATATTAAAATTTGAGTAGCAAATAAATAATAATAACAGTAACGTAATGTACAAAATAATATTGATCAACATAAAGAGGACACCTTCACCATATAACTGGTTAATATACAAGGATTATTCAAGACTAAAGTATTAGAGGTGGTGGAATTAGTAGGAAATAAGAAGGATCTATTGTCTAACAGAAATGCAACATAAAATAGACAAAACAACCTTTAATAATGACATCACTAAACACATTAATGAGAACTGAAAAGGCTGAGATACAAAGTTAAGCAAAACCAATACCAAAAACACAGGTCTCTTATAGTTCTATGAGTGGTAGGATTAAGAACATCGGTGTAAGATCACTAGCTGCTTGTATACTTTTCAGTGGAACACAAGCTAGAGGATCACTAGCTGCTTGTATACTTCTCAGTGGAACACAAGCTAGAGGATGAAGGAATCAAAATATCAAAAATTTTAGAATGGAGGATTATCAAAGACAGGAAAAAGAGGCCGTATATTACTTGGAGACTTTATTGGACACACAGGTTATTATGGCACACAGAAGCTTGATAACAATGAACTCTTATTCTTCACCTTAAGACTGACAACAAACTGATGACAAGATACACAGGAACTTGTATATGGCAGAAAATAAACAGTATGAGAAGTGTTATTGACTATGTAAAGTACAAGGCTGTAAATCAGGAGTTCTCAACCGTTTTCTCGTTAAGAACTGAGTAATAAGACCATCTACCTAAACCCCCAGTAATCTGACATCAAACAATGTTAATTTTGTGACTGACACTAATTCCATATGCAATGGTACTGCAAAGTATATTAGTGTGTGTGTGTGTGTGTGTGCGTGTGTGTGTGTGTGTGTGTGTGTGTGTGTGTGTGTGTGTGTGTATTTACCTAATTGTATTTACCTAATTGTAACATACGGAAAAGAGCTATGCTCGTGTTGTCCCGTCTCCATATCTATTAATGTCCAGCTTTTCTTAAAATCATGAATATTCCTTGCGTTGACCACTTCCACGTCTAAACTATTCCATGCTTCCACCCTTCTATGAGGAAGCTATATTTTTCACATCTCTCCTATAAGTGGCCATTTTAGTTTTTCCCATGCCCTCTCGACATTCTTCCATTCCACATACACAGATCTTCCCTATCCATTTTTCCATGCCAATCATCACTCTGTATATTGCTATCAGGTCTCCCCTTTCTCTTCTGTTTTCCAGGGTTGGAAGTTGCATTCTTTTCAGTCTGTCTTCATAAGTCAAATCTCTTAAGTCAGGCACCATTTTCGTTGCAGCCCTCTGTACTTTCTCTAGTTTCCTTATGTGTTTCTTTAAGTTCGGAGCCCACTGTATTGTTGCATATTCAAGCCTCGGTCTTATCATTGCAGTAATTATTTTCTTCATCATTTCTTCATCTAGATATCTGACGCCACTCTTATGTTCCTCAATAAGTTCAATACTTCTCCAATTATTTTGTTTATATGTCTCTCTGGCGATAGGTCATTGGTAATTGTCACCCCAAGGTCTTTTCTTCATGACTGGTTTTATGTCTTCATTTCCTATCTTGTACATACTCCTGATTCTTCTTTCACTCTTGCCAAACTCTATTTTCTTGCATTTTGTCGTGTTGAACTCCATTTGCCATGTACAGCTCCATTTCCATATTCTGTCCAAGTCTTCCTGGAGTAGTTCGCAATCTTTGTCACATCTCACTTTTCTTAACAATTTTGCATCGTCTGCAAATAGGCTCACATAACTGGACACCCCATCCACCATGTCATTTATGTAGACTGCGAACATTACTGGTGCCAACACTGATCCCTGTGGAACTCCACTCTCCACCAATCCCCATTCTGATGGTCTGTCCTTAATTATTGTTCTCATTTCTCTTCCTACCAAAAGTCTTCCATCCATTTTAGTAAACTGCCATGCACTCCTCCTACCATTTCAAGTTTCCAGATCAGTCTCTGGTGTGGTACCTTATCAAAGGCCTTTTTTAAATCCAGATATATTCCATCAGCCCAACCATCTCTTTCCTGTATTACATCTATCACCCTCGAATAGTAACATATCAGGTTTGTCGTGCATGAACGCCCTTTCCTAAAACCAAATTGACACTCACAAAGTATGTCATTTTCTCCAAGAAGTCTGTCCATCTAGTCTTCACCACCCTCTCACACATCTTAGCTACCACACTTGTAAGTGACACTGGTCTATAGTTCAATGGGTCTCTCTTGTTACCTGATTTATAGATTGGGACAATGTTAGCTCTTTTCCAGTCTTGGGGCACTACACCTTCCCTTAATGAGGCATCAATTACTTCACAAACTTTTTCTGCCAATTGCTCCTGCATTCTCTTAAAATCCATCCTGATACCCCATCAGGTCCCACAGCTTTTCTCACTTCTAAACTCCCCATCATGTTCTTGATCTCCTCCACCGTTACTTGAAACTCCTTCATAATCCCTTTCTGTTCCATTACCAGTGGTTTGTCAAAAGCAGTCTCCTTTGTGAATACCTTCCGAAAGCATCCATTCATAGCCTCTGCCATTTCCTGGGATCTTCACTGTATACTCCATTTACTTCTAAACTTTCAATACTTTCTCTATTTTTGATGTTGTTGTTCACATGTCTGTAAAAAAGCCTTGGTTGGTCTTTACATTTATCAATTATATCCTTTTCTTGTTTCTTTCTTTCTTCTCTTCTAATCAACACATATTCATTTCTTGCTCTTTTGTAACTTTCCACTGCTTAATCCGTCTTTTCCTTCTCCACCTCTTCCATGCATCCTCTTTTCTTGTTCTAGCCTTTTCACATCTATCGTTAAACCAGTCCTGCTTTCCAACTTCTCTATGTTGTCTTATTGGTACAAATTTTTCTCACCTTCTTTGTATATTTTTATAAATTCCTTCCACTTTTCATTTGCTCCTTAGCACTCTTGAATTTCATCAATTTGTCTCTTGAAAGAATTTCTTTAGGTTTCCAAAATCTGTCTTGGCATAATTCCATCTTCCCACTTTATATTCTTCATTTCTTCTAGATTTCTCTTCGTCTATCACCTTGAACTCCAAAACTGCATGATCACTCTTTGCTAAAGGGCACTCCACCCTCATCTCCTCAATGACCATTGGCTCTGTACTAAAGACCAAGTCCAGTCTTGACGATGCTCCCTCTCCTCCAAACCTAGTATCTTCTTTGACCCACTGAGTTAACACATTTTCCATTGCCAGTGTCAATAGTGTATTTCCCCATGTTGTCTCTGATCCTTCCATTGACCAGTCCTCCCAACACACCTCTTTACAATTAAAATCTCCCATCATTATAGTTCGTTCACAGCCACCCAACATTTCTTCCAGACATGTTCCTGTATCACTTATCATTTCTTCATATTCCTGTACTGACCATGCATTTGTCTTAGGTGGTACGTACACCACTATGTAGTGCCTCTTTTTTCCTTCATTAGTTTCTGCTCTGATCTTTAGCACTTCTGCCTTTCCCATACCTTTTTCACTTGATCCACCTTTATATCTTTTTTAACCAGCAACATCACTCCTCCTCCCATCTTACCTACTCTATTTCTTTTCCAAACGTTATATTTCCCTTCTCCAACCTTCATCAGGTCTTCTCCCTCTCTCAGTTTTGTTTCAGTAAGACCCACAATATCTGGGTTCTTGTCCCTCAAGTAATCGTTGAGTTCTAAAATCCCCGATATCACTCCATTTATGTTGGAATACATTACATTTCGCTCATATGTAAGTTTCTTTAGTCCTTTCTTGCTGTACTTTTCTGGGTTATGAACCACTTCCTCAGTCTCATATCCAAGATTCTCCAGAAAAACTCTTTCTTCTCTTCTTCTGTCCTCTCTTCATTTTTTTCAAAGCCTCCTTTCTCAACTCATTTAACATTTCTCTTTCCTTTTCACCGAGATCTCTTCTCAACCAAATCTTCCTTGTTGTTTCCTGCTGGGCTAGCCTCCATGACTTCTCCACCAATTCATCTACATCCTTTTGTGACTTAAGTTTGATTCTTATTGGCCTCATACCTTCTCTTGTGAACTTTCCAATTCTATGGAAGTCCTCTATTTCTTGTACTAGGTCTTTTCCTCCTCTTGCACCACATTAATGATATTATTTATCACCTTTTTATGTTTTCTCTCTCTCCATTTTACTCGGTGTCTTATCCTCCTCCACACCAAATATCACCACACATCTCTTTTTGTCTACAGTTTCCCTCACCAATGTCTCATTTGACTTAATAACCTTCACCACTTTCTCAGCTATCTTCTCTTCTATGATCTGTTGATCTATAATTTCAGCAAGGCCCAAAGTTTTCTCCCCTGACTCTTTGATTTCCTTTTCCAGACTTGCAACTTTGTAATTTACCTCCTTTCTTTCCACTTCCTGACTTTTTCCATTCAGCCTGCTTCTCCATCACTTTTCCTAGAGATTCTCCACATTTTCGCAATTCACTTTAATTAGCTTAACTTCCTCTTTCAGTGCTGCATTTTCCTTCTTCATATCGGCACAGTCTCTCTTTACATTGTCATAACTCGTTTCCAGGCCCTCATACTTTTCAAACAGTTTTCAATTTTACCTTCTAACTCCAGAATTTTCTTCACATAAGCGCTCTTCTCCATTATTCCTTGAAACCCTGTGAAGTCTGATTCCTCTTTCGAGTTCACGGCCGCCATGTTGCGCAGACGTAAACAAACCAGCTGATGGCTCAAACGCAGGCTACAGTTTATATTTACCTTCACTGGACATTATTTTGCTAATCAACAGTTAACATGACTATATGGAGACGGGACAAACATTACCAGCTCCTTTCCCACCTTGGTTACTCTTAGGTAACTGTAGAATTATAGATGATTGCTCTGGAGCTCAGCGACCACCTCCGCCATCGACGATGTCCCGTGTGTGTGTGTGTGTGTGTGTGTGTGTGTATGCAGTGTGCCTCTTTAAATGAAGAGAAGGGCTATTGATGGAAGAGTCCAATACTTTAAAACAAAAATACATAGCAACAATGGACTATTAAAACGAATTCTTGATGATGCAAGGGAATATACCTGTATGGACTGGATGAAGGACACCAAATGATACTTTGAGAAATAAATGCTATCTATGACATAACAATTAACAGTAAATGCGAACTTAAAGAAATAACAAGACGATGGGATCTCCGTAAATGGAGGGAAGACATCAGTGAAGTGCAGAGCTATGACAATTGCTCTGCATACATTCTATACAAGGACAGAGCTAATTGTCTCCCACTCCAAGACAGAAAACACACACACACACACACACACACACGTAGTGTAGTGGTTAGCACGCTCGACTCACAATTGAGAGGCCCGGGTTCGAGTCCCAGCGCGGCGAGGCAAATGGGCATGCCTCTTAATGTGTGGGGTGTGTTCACCTAGCAGTAAATAGGTACGGGATGTAACTCGAGGGGTTGTGGCCTCGCTTTCCCAAAGGTGTGGAGTGTGTTGTGGTCTCAGTCCTACCCGAAGATCGGTCTATGAGCTCTGAGCTCGCTCCGTAATGGGGAAGACTGGCTGGGTGACCAGTAGACGACCGAGGCGAATTACACACACACACACACACACACACACACACACACACACACACACACACACACACACACACACACACACACACACACACACACACATGTTGTCGAGACAAGGTCAAGGTCAGACGGGCAGACCAACGCTCCCCGCAATCAGCTGATCTGGGCCAATACCAGATTGTGTGTTTACAGAGGCCTGGGCAAATGCGTGACTTGTGTGGCAATAGTCTCCAGAAACTACATTGAAAGGCACCATGAGTAGGAAAGAACTTACACCCATAAGCAGGTACGAGAATAGGAAAGGAGTACAAGAAAAGGATGACGATGAGGAAGAGGCTAGATTCGGAGGATTTGATGAGACAAGTACCGCCCTCCACAGGCGAGTCCTAACTTTGGAGAAAAAATTAGACAACTGGATAAGAGAAAGTATGAGAAGTAAAGAGGACGATGAACAGGAGAAAGAGTTTCTGAACTTGAAAGGATAAAAAAGTGGAAAAAAGTGAAGCTAGGTTAAGAGTAGAGAACGCAGAACTGAGAAAAGAACTAGCCAAGTACAAGAAACAGATGGATGAAGGACTCGGTAAAGTAGAGAAAGAAAAAGAGGACCTGAAAGATCTAGTTAGCAAAGAAGAGGAAAGAGTACAGGACATGATTAAAAAAGAAGTACAGGCATGGAGAGTACAAGATAAGAAAGACAAAGATAACTTACAGGAGGTGATTCAAGAACAACTAAAAGAAAGAGACGAGAATATGGCAAACAAAATTATAGGAGTCCTTAAGGAAAAGGAAAACTGCAGAAAAAAAAGAAGTGTAATTACCTTTGGACTAAAAGAAAAAAAATGTAAAATGTAGACCAAGAAGGGAAAAGGAGGAAATGAAGTCAGTTAAAGTCCTACTAAAAAATCTAAATGACGAAGATAGGCAGAACCTAGAGGAGGAAGTGGAGGAAATTCACAGAATGGGACCTTATCAAGATGGAACAACAAGACCAATTAAGATACTACTCAAATCACAAGCAGCAACAGAAGAGATATTATATAGAACAACAACACTCAGAGAAACAGAAGGCTGCAAGGATATTTATATAAGAAAAAATAAGAATGAGGAAGAAAGGAAGAGAAACAACGAATTGGCGGCAGCATGAAGGGAAAAAAATAATGAAAGGTCAGAGGAGGAAAAAAGGCATTTTTTTGGAGAATTCTAGGAGACAGGATAAGAAAATGGTATATAAGAGAGAAGGAAAAGGCAACAGTGTAACTAAAAGTGATAAGGGTAAGAAACTAAAAATGATGTATACGAACATAGATGGGATTCTATCAAGTAAATTAGAACTAAAAGATTACATAAGGAAAGAAAAACTGGATATTGTATGCCTGGCTGAAACAAAACTAAATGGGACAATCAAAATAGGCATAGATAATAGATAGTATGGAGGAAAGACAGAGGGGGTAAAGGAGGAAGAGTCATGATAATGACAAGGAAAGAGATGGTGGTAAACCATGTGGAATATGGGGAAGGAAAAGCAGAAGTACTGTATATTAAGAGATACATATTAATAAAAAGACTTAACAATCATTGTAACATGTGCCACCAAAAACGAATGCATGGACCAACCGAGAATATAAAGACATGATAGATGACACTATAAGGAGTCTAACGAGAATCATAAAAAAAAGGAGAAAAGTGTTATTAGTAGGAGACTTTAACTGTAAAAATGTGGACTGGGAAAATTATGAAAATGGTATGGGGGAAGAAGCTTGGGGAGAAAGATTCCTAAACCTAATGATAGACAATATGATGGATCAAAAAGTAAAGGAAAACACAAGATTCAGAGGAAACAATGAGCCAGCGAGATTAGACCTGGTTTTTCCAAGGGGTATACAAATGAATGATGATATAAGACATAAGTACCCATTGGGAAAGAGTGATCATGTAATATTAGAAGTGGATATAGAAGAGGGAAAAGAAAATAGAGATGAATCATACAAAGGAGACCGATTAAATTACAGAAAGGCTAATATTGAGAATCTCAAGAACTATTTCAAATACGCTAACTGGGAGGAGATGGAAAACTCTGAGGTGGTTTAAAGGTGCGTTCACACGATCGAACAATGTTCGACGGACATAATTGTTACCAACTAGCAGTGGAAAGCGAAAAGGCTCGCTGATGACGTCAGAAGCGAGCACCAAGTGGTGTACCGGACACTGTCCGTGTTCGCAGCATCGAAACGTCACACACTGTCTGGTGTGGAAGTATACGATGCTGCCAAGTACACGATGAACAAAGTCACTTGGTTACAGGATTTTCAAAGTCCGTCAGTTCACTAGGTCTCAATTGTCCTGTTAACATGGCCAGCAGTACCTCAGTCAAGGAGAAAAGTTGCCACTGGGACAGAAAAGAGACCCTGCTACTAATAAAACTATACCGGCAAAATCCATGCTTATGGAATGTCAAGGCTGATGTGTACAAGGATAGGAACAAACGTGTCGCGACCATCAATGAAATAACGGCGGGAATGAATAAAAGTGGATTATCTGTTACTGCTTCTGAAGTGAAGAAAAAAATAGAATCCATCCATAGTCAATATAGGCGAGAGCTACGTAAACTGGGGAAATCAAAGAAGTCGGGGCCTGAGTTACCAACGGACATTACCTTCGAACATTGTCCACCGGTCTATGCCCTGTGAGCAGATTCGAAACGGTGGTAAACACCCTCATCTGGTACCACTGCTTGTTGCCAGATCCGCTTCCATCGTTTCACCGCTTATGACGTTATCCTGCTTCTCCTGTGATATGGTAACGATTTTGTCCGTCGCACATAGTTCGATCGTGTAAACGCACCTTAAGAGAAATATAACTTATTTTTGGAAATATACAAAACAGGAGTCAGGGAATATGTTCCGAAACATACACCTAAGGAAGAAGGAAAGAAAGATTGGTTTAATGCAAAGTGTGCTAGGGCAAAGGAGAAAAGAGATGGAGCATGGAAAAGGTGGAGGAGAAATAGAAATGCAGTAAATAAGGTAAACTTCAAGATAGCAAGAAATGAATATGTTAAAGTGAGGAAGGAAGAGGAGAGGATCTATAAAAAGACATTGTCGAAAAATGCAAGGAGCAACCAAAATTGTTTTACAGATTCATAAATGGAAAAATAAGACAAAAAGGAACAATAGAAAGGTTAAAAGGAGAAAATGGGATGGTGGAAGACCCAAAAAGTATGGCAGAACTGTTAAATAATAAGTTCCAGGAGGTCTTTACTATGGAATCCAAATTTGAAAGGCCACAGGGTAATAGAGAAGCCATCTATATGGAAGAGATTAAAGTAACCAAGCTTGAAATAAAAGAGTTAATGAAGAAACTGGATGAAGAAAAGGCAATGGGACCGGATGAAGTCTCAGGCAGAATACTGAAAGAATGTAGGGAAGAACTAGCAAGTCCTATATACATCATAAAATGCTCAATAGAAAATGGAACAGTACCAGTAGAATGGAAAAGAGCTGAGGTGGTTCCCATATATAAGAGCGGAAGGAAGGAAGAACCTTTAAATTACAGAACGGTATCACTAACTAGTGTAATATGTAAGATGTGTGAAAGAGTAATAAAGAAACAATGGATCGAGTTCCTTGAAGACAACAAATTATTATCAAATAGCCAATTTGGCTTTAGAAAAGGTCGGTCGTGTGTAACAAATTTACTGAGTTTCTACTCTAGAATAGTTGATAGGGTACAAGAGAGAGAGAGGGATGGGTTGATTGTATTTACTTGGATTTAAAAAAAGGCATTTGATAAAGTGCCACATGAAAGGTTGCTGTGGAAATTAGAGGAGAAGGGTGGCTTAAAAGGAAGCACATTGAGATGGATGGAAAATTATTTGAGGAGGAGAGAAATAAGGACAGTAGTTAAAGATATGAAGTCCAAGTGGAGAGCAGTAAAAAGCGGAGTGTTGCAACGGTCAGTATTGGCACCAATACTTTTTCTAATATATATAAACGACATGCCAGAAGGAGTGAACAGCTACATAAATCTGTTTGCAGACGATGCGAAACTGTGCAGAGTTATAAAGCAAAAAGAGGATTGTGAAATACTGCAGGAAGACCTAAATAAGATCTGGGAATGGAGTAAAAAGTGGGAAATGGAATTCAATGTGGACAAAAGCCATGTCATGGAAATGGGAAAAAGTGAAAGACAACCCATGGGAATCTATAAGATGGGAGACGGAGTAGAACTGGGGAAAGTAAAAAAGGTAAAGGACTTGGGAGTGACGATGGAAGAAAACAATCAACCAGTAAGCCATATTGATAGATTTTTCAGAGACATAATTTGCTAAGGAATATTGGAGTAGCATTTCACTACATGGACAAAGAAATGATGAAGAAATTGATAAGTACTATAATAAGACCCAGATTAGAATATGCAGGAGTTGTGTGGACCCACCATAAAAAGAAACACATAAGGAAGCTGGAGAGACTACAAAAAATGGCCACAAGAATGGTTCTAGAATTTCAAGAGATGACATATGAGGAGAGGCTAAAGACTATGGATCTACCAACCTTGGAATGGAGAAGAGAGAGAGAGGGGATCTGATACCCTCTAAGGCAGGACACACTCAACCACCTCCCCTATGCCTCGCTCACCCTTGCCCAATTCCCTGCATTCCCAGAACCCTCATCTCTGTCCCCTCCCTTGCTCCTCGCCCTACACCCTTCCAGGTTCTCATCCTTATTCTTAATCCTGCTTCCACTTAACCCCTGAACTCCATTATAAATGTGGTATTCCTAACTACCCAACTACCCACACCCAAGGCTCAACAGACCCAGTGCCACCACAAATCAAACCTCACAGCCACACCATGACACACTACTAGACCCTCCTTCATTCCAGAGGGCCCCTACAAAACAGACCTAACTGAAGATTGGGAATTTGTACCCCCAACCCCTCTGAACCAATACCATACACCAAAGACTCCCGAGCCCAAAGCCCCACAGCCAGCAGCCCAGCAGCCCTTGCCCTCCCTTGGGAGTGCAGGCTTTGTACCATCTTCCACTTCCGGCCCAGCATGCCTTGGGTTTTGTATGGCCTGCTTTTATTAAGGAATTAGCACCAATAGCACTTGATTTCTTTAACTTCCTGCTTTCAGGGTATAGCTTCAGTAAGAGGACTCCTCACCTTCATCACATTGCACACACTTGCATCCCACTTTATTTTCTGGAATGCCCAGTCTTTGTACAGGAAACTTCCAAGTTTTAAAACCACGCTCTCTTCAAACTCTCCTCTTGTTGTAGGTATCTGAGACGTGGCTCACAGATCCATTCTCTCCCTCCTTTCCAAACTATACTTCTTACAGGAAGGACAGGGAGACCAGTGAAGTAAGAGGCAGCCTACTTCTACTGATGCCCCAGTCCCTTCCTTCTAATCCTGGACTGGAGCATCTGAGAGTGACTGTTATCTTTGACTCGGGCTCTTTAAATATTCTGCTAATTTGCAATCTATGTCTTAAATATCTCCTCCTTTCAGGAATTTCAACACTTGTTTTCTCAGATTCTCTCCCAGCATTACCTATGGGTGACTTTAACCCGTAAAGTGTTTAGTACATATATATATATATATGGATCATCTTTTTTTTTTACTTCACGGCACCTAAACCTGTAGAAATGGTTCAAGATGTCTTTTCTATGCCTAAATATGATTTTGAAAGCTCACTCTGATTTTTATTGTATTGCTGTGGTCTATTACATTGAATGTATCCATGACCACAAATAATTTGTTGAAGAAATAGCTATTTTTATAGAAATATATCAGTGGTGTCATAATTATTTTCAATATACTCAAAATCCTGTTTAGTAGATCAGCTATTTTTATATTATTCCAACTTGAATAGCAATTTCAAGCTATTTTGTGTTCATGCGTACAGTCATTGTCGGTTGTGTTGGCAGCCCTGCGGCGTGAGGAGCCGGGTGGCGGGCCGGCCATGCATGTCATCCAGACACGCTGCCACAACCTCCCTGTTAGCACGTATTGTCCTGCACCATGCCGCGGGGCTTGACATCGGTGCAAATAGAGAATATTCTCTATGACGATAATGTGACAGAGTTGGGGGACACTGATCTCTCTGAGGAGGACGATAATGATGACTCTGATCACATACAATCAGACAGGGGGAGTGATGATGAAAAGGAAAGTGGGTCTGCTCCTGCTCATTCCAGCAGGAAGTGGAAAAGGGATGATGGGGAGTCTGGGCTTGGAAGCTACATAGTAAATGGGAAAATGTGTGGGGTATGTGGTCAGCAGGCAGGCGAGGGCGGGCGGGCTGTGGTATGCAGGAGTACCAACATAAAAAACATAAAATTGGTATAATGGCTTATTTGGGCAGCTGTGTACAATTTTTTTGTTGTTGGTGTTAGAAAACATGTTATGCTTGTGCAATGAAGGGATAATATTGTGCTACTTATATACAGAGAAAATATAGTCTGTACGAGTGTGATAAATTTGGTATTATGATATGACTATAGAAAGGCTAGACAAACAATCCTAAGATATATTTTACAAGAAACTCAAACTAAACAATGTATAGTCATGGAAGAAAAATTCAGTGTGTTGGAAATAATAAATAAGAAGCGGAAGTTACATAGTACTGTTCTACATGTTTCGTCTTATGCAGCACCACTCTAGTATTGCTGCCAGGCGTGAAAGGACTCATGGAAAATGATGGCTTACAGGTAACACTTAGATATCGCATTTATATCGATCGTTCAAATCCGTTATTTTTTTGTAATTTTAAACGACAATAATATTATTTGGCCAAAATCCAACCCAACGTGACCTGTTTCACCTCTATAAAGCAACACTGTACAGGTTAATGCCTATCACAACTTCTGGGAACCGGCCCTCCCCAGGAGCCGGAGAAACTGTTCAGGCGCATCACTCTTGAGTTTCCTGGCGGATAGTGATTCCCTCTCCCTTCTCACACCTCCTGGCCTCCCTACCAGGATTGATCCAGTTTCAGGGAACCCTTCCACTCTAGACCTGTACCTGGGGAATGGCCCACTCCTCCTCACCACTATAACAACTGGCCCTTACATGGGGACTGACCATCTTCCTGTGATTATTGCTTTCCCACCAGTACTACCATTCCCCCTCACTTCACGCAGGCCCTGTTGGTCTTTAAAAAAAGGGAGACCTGGTATCCTTTAAAACAGAATTAAATTCAATTGTCCCATCCAAGACCCTCTCCCAAAAATTCACTACCTTACAGAAGTCATGGTGATGGTGGGAACCCACCACTCTCTCTGCGTCCCCTTACCATTCCTCTGAGTTCCCTGGTGGCCTTGGAAGTGTGTGGCAGCCCTTTAGGCCAAGTGTCATGCCTTTACAGCATGGCAAAGGCACCCTGTACCTCCACTCCATCAACATTTTCATTACTTGGAGGCCCAGTGCAAGCGTGTTATTCCTGATGAGAAACACTTAGCATGGGCCTCCTTTTGTGCTTCTCGACCTTTTCCACCTCCCTGACTTGATCGATTTAGATCATTTCACATCAGTCAGTGCCAAGGAATTCGGCATGCAGCTCGGCATTGACAAAACCTCAAGGTCTTGTGATAGCAATCAACTACATTTCTGAGGCTACTACAACAGATCAGTGACACCAACAAAGACACTTGACACTATGATCACCTCTTCTGTATATCCTGAACAGATTTGCAACACAGCCATAGAAATAGCAACCCAAGTACTAAGCCAAGCCTGCTCTTGCTATGATGCTTACCACGCAACTTGCTTCCTCAAGGCATCCAAGCAAGTCGTCAGTGAGTACCACTCACTGATCACAAAGAGCTGTTGAAAAATTCATGCACGCAAGCCATCTACTCCTCAGGCTTCTCCTATCTTCCCTACATGTGCTCCTTCGCTTCTCCAATCTGCTATTTACACTATCTCTTTCTTCCTGGGTTGCTGTTTGTGGCTTCTTCCTTGCAAAATATTTTTCCATTTTCTTCACTTGCTCCCACACACCACCACCATCCCACTAACCCTGTATGACATCCCTCTCCAATAGTGTTCCTCTGGAAAGGTTCTCGGCCTCCTTTCAATTTCCTTCTTAACTTGGAGAGCACATATCCTCTCTTAAAAACACTGCCTCCCATCGCCTCTCCTACACACCGTATCCCACATCTCCTGGGATGCTGACCACAAGACCCTACTCTTCCTTCACACTGTCCTCATTCTGTCTACCTTGACTATGGATGTCATATCTATTCTTTAGCTTCTGACTCTCTTCTTTACCTCCTTAACCCTATTCACCATCTTGGCCTACATCATGCCCTTGACACCTCTGTTCCTCTCCCGTTGGAAGTCTGTGCAAGGAAACTGGACTCCTCATCTCTCTCATGCCAGACTCATCCTTTCCCTCAGGTGTTATGCACATCTCCAATTCCCAACAACAAAGATTATGATTTCTCCCACTCTCTCTCTCTCTCCTCCTTTCCATGCCTACCCACTCCATTCCCTGTCCATATGCAATCTCTCCTGTTCCATTCCCTTTTCCCTACTCTTCATGTCATTCCACTGTATCACTATATATATATCCCTTCCTTTCCTCCTTGATTCCTTCCTTCCTCCTATATCTGCATCTCCATTTATATATATATATATATATATATATATATATATATATATATATATATATATATATATATATATATATATATATACACACACACACCTAACCCTCCGTTATTGCGTTTAGGTGTTATCGCGCACTTATGAAAATCTGCAAAATTCAGTTCTAGCACATCTGGAAAGTCGTTATTGTGCACCTGTAGTAGTAATAGTAGTAGAAGTCGTAGTACAGTGGAGACTCAATACTCAAACTTCACTTGTTCCAAATGGCCGTTCGAGTATTAAAAAGTTAGACTATTGATACCTATAAATCAGGTACAGTAAAACCTCAGCTCACGACCATAATTGGTTTCTAAATCCTGTTCGTCACCCGATTTGTTCGTCCCCTGAATCACTTTTTCCCATAAGAATGTATTGAAATACCATTAATCTGTTCCAGACCAAAAAAAAATCATACTTTTGTCCATAAAACCCATTCAAAATAGACCTTTAATGTATGCATGACATGAACGAAATAATTATAGAAAGCCTAAATTGTTTTACTTACCTAAATGCTATCAAAATGATAATAGAATGAATAAAAAAGAAAAGGTTATTTACTTGAGAGACTGGACGTTGATAGCATGATGGAATGGAGGAGAGGAGGATGGGTAGAAAGACAGACAAGAAAAGCCATGGACACACTCTTCTGCTACACAGTAATGCAAAAAGAATTTTCCAAGAAAAAGCGCCAGACCACCATGCTGCAGTTTTTCAAGAAAACACCAGTGGAAGATATAGTACAAGAAGAGGATGTGGACAATCTCGTGGAAGCAGAGAAAGCACAGGTGGATGATGATGTCCTTGACTCGGAGATGGACAGTGATGGTGAGTGCTTGTGAGGGGTGAAGACATTGGTTTCCTGAGTGGTTGTGAGGGGTGAAGACATTGGCTTCCTGTGTTTATTTTTTTTCACTAGAGTTTACTTTTACTTTTATACTGTGGGTTTATTTTTGATAAGTGGATTTTTGATAAACTGGAAAAGGTCAGAGAGGACGATGGTGACTGACTGTGCTGTGAGTGGTGAAGGCAGTGATGCAGTGTGTTGTGTTTACGTATTCTTTGTTTTGTTGTTTTCTCTTATTATTTCTTGCTTTTCCCTTTACTTTAAACACACTTCTAGTATTTAGAATGGTACATAATAAAAACATGTTAATTTAGCCAAATAAATAAGAGTATTTTGTACAAATATTTTTGGACCACATCCCACATCCCCCCTATTATCTATTGTTTCTTAAGAGAATTACAAGTTTGTTTTACGCAGATTTTGGAATACATGATGCCTCTTTGAACACAACTATCGTGTAAATCGAGTTACCTATACGTCCAAAGCTAGTGCCTGAGAGGACCCTGAGGCAAAACAGGGTCCTAGGCCTCTTTGTCCACTTGCTAGCAAAGAAAAATTGGCAAGTATTAAAAGAACAGTCCATAAAAACTAGGGCGGGCGTTCGGATACCCAATGTAGTAGTTTGGGATCGTTCAAGTCATGTCCAACAATTCCGCCGGAGACTTCCTGAGTCAGGCCCATGACTTTATTAAATGGTCCTATTTATCAATGATGCTGAGGATATCCAGACCTGGGCACGAGAAAAGATAGGGCACACCCCAGTATTTAATACTATACCTTGTTTACTTAACCTATATTCCTGGCGCCGAGGCGGGTTTAAAAGCTGGGCGCTGATTGGGTGCACCCCTCTCTCGCTAGCACCCACGGAGAGGCTGTGTCTCGTATGTCCAGTGAGAAATGTTTTTATTTTATATGCTATAACTCACTTCATATAAGGGATAGCCAGATTTGGTTAACACCATAAGACTCAGCAGTGACTGTAAATCAAGATGTATTGTAGAAAATTAACAAAAAAAAAAAAAGGTAATGGTATTATGACGAGTTGAACTGCGACGATTTCATAAAAATGTTTATATCCTGTTTTGTTTTGCTCGTTATTTTCAAAGGATGTTCATTGAATGCTGAAATATATTATTGCATCATATAGGAAAAACTCATGAACATGATAGTGTTATCAGAATGCAGGTAAACCTCCACTTAATGAAAACACATTGTCATTTGTAGTCACATGTTACTCGCCGCGGCTTGTGGCGAGCCCAACACCACCACCACCAACATTACCACGGAGTGGCTCGCCGTAAGCCGCGGCGAGTAACATGTGGCTACAAATGACAATGTGTTTTCATTAAGTGGAGGTTTACCTGCATTCTGATAACACTATCATGTTCATGAGTTTTTCCTATATGATGCAATATATTTCAGCATTCAATGAACATCCTTTGAAAATAACGAGCAAAACAAAACAGGATATAAACATTTTTACGAAATCGTCGCAGTTCAACTCGTCATAATACCATTACCTTTTTTTTTTGTTAATTTTCTACAATACATCTTGATTGTACAGTCACTGCTGAGTCTTATGGTGTTAACCAAATCTGGCTATCCCTTATATGAAGTGAGTTATAGCATATAAAATCAAAAAAATTTCTCACTGGACATACAAGACACAGCCTCTCCGTGGGTGCTAGCGAGAGAGGGGTGCACCCAATCAGCGCCCAGCTTTTAAACCCGCCTCAGTGCCAGGAATATAGGTTAAGTAAACAAGGTATAGTATGTACATTAACTGGCATGGTATCATGGCCATCCCCACCAATGGCAATTGTTTTGTTCCAAACTTACAAAATAAACTCCACATTGTCAAATCCTAAGTCCTCCCATGGTTCAATCTTCATCACATAGTTCATCCCTGGGAAACCCCCCTCACCCAATTAAGGATTTGTCATACCTGTCTTGCACACTGCTATCTCATGTCTCCCTCTCCTCCCGATCTCTGCCCTCATTGTCAAGCTCAACTTTTGGCACGCAATGTTCTCCTTTCACGTCTGCACTTAACAAACATCCATTATGCTGCCTTCTCTTACCTCCCTGCTGCTTCCTGAATGCCCTGCCACTCAAGACATTCTTACAGAATCTTATTTCTCCTTGATAACTTCATATCCTACCTCCAGTGCATTTTTGTTCATCTCGAGAAGTAACCATTCTTCTCAACTTCCCATGAACCACACTTTCTAAGTTTTATCTTTTCTTCCTCCTCTTCACCATAGTGCCATATGACCTATCCTATCTGGCACAGTCTCCCCTTTTTATTTATTCACCAACTTGACAATCCTAAGTTTAAAGTGAAACTTGCATATATCCCCCTGTATACACATGTATCTTGGTGCACATACAGGGGGGAATTCATGTGCTTGTTTCATCTTTCACTTATTTTTCTTGGGACAACCCTGACCTGACCCCAGTCGCTGAAGACAATCTTGGCTTCCCCTCCTCCCTTTTTCAAGGCATGAATTGTTACTAATATTATTTCAAAGGACAATCCTGGCTTTCTTTTTCCCCTTAACAGCATAAATTGTTAACATCCATTTTACATACAACCACATTGCTAAAACCAATCATAAGCTACATGTTTCACACCACCAGGCAGGGAGGACACCCAACACTGGCTGTACACACCCTTCATTTGCTGCTTCCTTATGTGCGACCCTGCCTTCATATGAAGCAAGGCACCACCTGCTTTGATTGCAGACAGGATGTGTCCTGGGAAACCTCTGCAAAATGGTAATGCAGCTTGAGGACAATAGTTATGAAGACAATGAACATTCTGCATCACTCACACACTAATTCTTCAATTAAACAAGTTTTAAATCTTATGAATCTCAAAGTTTGTGACTTCCTTAAAAAAGTCATTACCTGAACTATATACAACACAAACACACCACAATTCCATATCTATTTCTTTTTCTACATCCATGAAATGAATTCCCAAAAACCATCTTGATCTCTCATCAATTATCTCACATACACACATCTCATCTCGCATACACATCTCAATATAAAAACCTGAGCCATGCATCTTCTCTTATGCCACGCTGATCACTGTACATCATTTCTTCCAACTGTTTTGATTAATGGGAGCACCACACATGCACTTACCCAGCCTATATGTTGTTGGATGTCTTGTTTTGTGCCATTAATTTCATGATTACTGTTTTCTAACTTTTAAGTAAAAGAAACATCCATTTAGCAATCTTATTAACCACCTTTCACTTATCACATGCACACATACACACACCGTGATCATTTAGCATTCATCACACTCAACAGCACTGATTATACACAGTTAAGAATAGCTTGACCAAAATTCCTGAGAATGAGTGCTACACATTTGAGATTTTCTCAGTTTCAGAATATTTTTGTGGATTTATAAAATAGGACAGCTTGTGGGTGGTATCAAAGTATAAATATGATATCTTTTTACATTTCACAATGTAGCTTGTATGTGTATATACCCTGAATGTGGTGTTATAAGGGATGCAAAGAATACTGGAGAGTAAACAACTGTGCCCATTGAACAAAGCTTCAGTGCTTAATTTACAGCTGAGGGAGGTGCCATAAAGAATCCATGAAAGACAGGAACCACAGCACTCCCCTGCCTACTTCCTTCTTTCCACTACCTTCTCATTTCATG
>NC_059261.1:3384043-3414043 GCF_017591435.1 Portunus trituberculatus | reverse complement strand
GAAATTTCATACAACCAAACAACCAAGCAACACAAGAAGGATTAAGAAACATTATGGTGTATAAACAGAAAATTAACACATTACTAGTATAGGTGGATGTAAGAAAGGCAATGAGGCCAGATGGAGTGTCAGGATGGACACTGACAGAATGTAGAGAACAACTGGTGGAATCAATTTGGGATGTTATCAGCAGCTCTCTAATGGAAGGGAAGGTACCAAAGGAATGGAAAAGAGCAAATATAGTCCTGATATACAAAGGAGGAAAAAAAGATTGAGTAACTAAATTATAAACCATTGTCAGTGACTAGTGTTGTGGGAAAGATCTGTGAAATTGTTATCAAAGTAAAATGGTTAGAATATCTGGAGGAAAATGAAATAATAAATAACTTCCAATTTGGATTCAGGAAAGGAAAATCATGCATAACAAATTTACTAAGCTTTTACACAAGAGTAATAGATGAAGTACAAGGGAGAGGTGGATGGGTTGACGCAGTGTATTTAGATATTAAAAAGGCTTTCCATAGAGTACCACATAGACAACTTCTATGGAAAATAGAATTAACACATGGGAGGCATACAGGGAAATAATCTTACACTAGATGACAGACTACTTAACAGATAGGGAAATGAGGACAATGATAAAGACACCCCATCAAGCTGGAACACAGTTACCAGTGAAGTGATTATACAAGACACCCTGACTCCAGAAAGACACAAACAGGTTATTTGCTTCAATATACAAGACACTAACAAATATCAGGGTGACATTCAATTACATGGATAAGAGTATGATGAAAAAGATCATAAAATTCATAACCACTATAATAAGACCTAGACTAGAATATGCAACAGTGATGTGTTCACCACACAGACAGAAAGGTTATCAGGAAACTATAAATAATCCAAAGGACCACTACAAAGATGATGTCAGAAATAAAGAATCTTCCTTATGAAGAAAGACTGAAGGAAACAGAACTACCAACTTTGAAGGATAGACAGGAAAGAGGAGATCTAATGACAACGTACAAGTTAATAAACCACATGGAAAAGATAGAGACAAGAACTGGTATCACTGATGGAGGATGGAGACAGACAAACAAGATGACATTAAGATAATGGAAAGTTAGTATTTGAGTAATATCAACCTCTTCAGTACTGGGACGCATTTGGACCGTGAGTTTGAGTATGATTAGACAATTCTATTTACATTAGGAAAGGTCTGTGGAGGTCAGGAGATCAATGGCCAGGGTCTTCACTGTTTTAATTATCACACAAGTTTCTGAAGCTGTATGAAATCGCCAAATAGTAGGCAGAATGAATATAAAAACATGTCATAGCACTGAAGGAGTTAAAAGTTTAGTTTCTGCATAGGACAGTGGACATCTGGAGCAGCTTGAGTGAAGAAATTGTAGCAGCAGAAAGTGTGCACAAATTTAAGGAAAAGTTGGATAAAAGTAGATATGAAGACAGGTCACTATAAGCCCCACTCGAACCCTGTAATAGAAAGAAAATAAAGGAAAGCAGGAAACACATACACACAGAATAATAATAATAACAATAATAATAATAATAATAATAATAATAATAATAATAATAATAATAATAATAGTAATACAACCAAAGCAAATCACTCTCTCTCTCTCTCTCTCTCTCTCCCTCCAATCACACACACAGTTTGACATGAAAATCTTGTACTGTTTACAAAAATTGGTTAAGATTAAATCATATACAATTATCAATCAGTCGTTTTCTTGTCTCAAATATCTTTTTCTCTACATCTATCAGTCATTCCTTTCTATTAAATCTATCTATCTATTCTGTTCTTCCCTTTTACCTCTTACTACCACAATACTTCCAACACTAAACAACAACCTCCTTCACAACCTGCTGGCAACACCTCACAGTACCATGCAGCCTTCAATACTGGACATCAACCCTCTTTACAATCTTACAACCATCTTCTAATACACACACACACATATACACACCTTTTTTGCACCCTACTATCACATCACAATCTTGCAACCTCCTACGAATACTGCATAGCAACCCTTTTTACAAGCAGCTACCAACGCTTCACAGAATCTAGCATCCACACTTTCATGTAAAGGTGGTGGAGTGTCATCACCCACACACTATTCACTATTCATTATTGAGGCCTTCTGAAGACACAGCTCAGTTGTAGCAAGACTGCCAAGTGATGGTGGACTCTCCCATGGGTAAGGATGGCCTAGATGTACTTATTACACTAGCTATTGCAGTGACAGTCATCAAAAAGAGACCATGAAGAGGAGGAAGAGGAGAGTATGGACCAAGGAGTGGTTGCTGAAAAGTGATGGAGTGACAGATATGAATTTACTGAAGGGGTTGAGACTACAGCCACAATATAGGTTCAATTGTCTCTGGATGGATCAACACACCTTTTTGACACTGCTGTCTCTTTTAAGTCCTTTCAGCAAAAAGTAAGCGATGAATGTTCAAGGCCACATCACCTCATGACAGGCTGACTGATTCCATTTCTTTCTGCAAGCAAATCCTATTCTGTACTATAATTTTTTCCCTTTTACTTTTATCCAAATAGTCTTTTGATTTGATTTTCCAGATATACAGATTTCCCTTACAAATTCCATCTGAAAGCACCACTCTTCTTTCATGAAGCAGAGGGTGCTTGGTGCGGCACATGCATCTTTAGTGCGCTGCCCAGTGCTGTACTGAGTGATGTGGCTTCAGGTGCCATTACACGCTCACTTCTGCCTAAACGTGTATGGAACTCTTTACACTCCCAATACTATGCACCAATCTCTTTTACAACCTGGTAGCTCATCACACAACCTTATAACCACCTTCTAATACACACACACACACCTTTTTACAACCTGCCGACACATCACAGTACCTTACACCCTCAATACTGAACAGCAACCCTCCTTACAAGTAGCTAGCAATGTCTCACACAATCTTGCAGCCATACTTTCTTCTCATACACATCAGCAGCACCAGCACCAGCAGGGCATTAGTCAGCAGGGACACCACCACCACCACAACCATTCTAGTTAGTCACACCACACAGTTATGACACCCACGAATGCAAGAGTTAACCATCACCACCACTCACCCCTATCCAGTCCACCCCCAGCATCTCCACACACCCTTATCCAACTCACCAATACAAGGCACTACCACCACACCATCTCTCTCTCCTCTTACTAAGCACCTCCTCCTTATCTGTGCTGCGTTTTAAATTGAGCAGTGTCAGGCCAAGCTGCATCCTGGAGTCCTCAGTGTTGGTGGAGGCCTTGAGGGAGGAAACATAAGCAGTGTCGCCAGTCTCCACACACTCCTCCTTGTTGTACAGGTGTAACAGGGACAGGTGAGGGGCACACATCACCTGTTTTGTGGTGTTTGGTTAGGTTAGGGCAGGTCTGTTTGCTTAGGTTAGGGTATATTATGTAAAGTTTGGTTATGATTTTGTTTGTGTTTGTTTGGTTTGGTTAGAAAAATTGTGCTTTCTTTCTCTTTTTCACAGTAATGCACTCTCTCTCTCTCTCTCTCTCTCTCTCTCTCTCTCTCTCAAGATAACATTCTTTTCTCACATTCTCTCAACTAACATTCTCCCTCACACTCTCCTACTAATATCCATTCTTTCTCTCATTAATGCATTTTCTCTCTCTCTCTCTCTCTCTCTCTCAGCAACACAATATGCCTGAATTTACCCACAACACCCCATAACACTAAAAAGAAAAAAATGAAAAATAAAAAATAAAATCACAACAGACCACTCCAAAAAACACTTAAAATATACTTCAAAACACTTAAAATATACTTCAAAACACTTAAAATACACTTCATAACACTTCAAATACACTTCAAAACACTTCAAAACACTTAAAATACACTTCAAAACCCACCCAAAAAACTAAAAGTATTTTTGAAAACCCCAAAAAAAACACTGAAATCACAAAATACACTTCAAAACCCACCTGAAAAACTAAAACTATCTTTGAAAACCCCAAAAGAAACCCTGAAAACACCCCAAAACACTCACAAAATAACCTTAAACATCCCTTAAATCACCCTTCAAAATTTCCCAACCCTCAAACTAACCCACAACCTCAAATACCCTTAAAACATCCACCCAGTAGAATAAAAAAAACTATTTCCTTCCATAACACTCCATAAATAGAATAGAATAAAAAAAAAAAAAAAAAAAAAAATCCATTTCACCTCAGAGTACCTAAAAAAAAATCCCATTCAGAGCCACAAACAATAAAATAACCCCCACAACATCCCAAACACCTAATAAAATACCCAATAAACATTATTTCACCCAAGAACACCTCAAAGAATCCCCTTCAGAACCCCAAACCCTAAAACAATCCCAAAATATTCCTACACCACCCAATACAATCCCAAAAGAATATTATTTCACCCCAGAACACCTCAAAAACTCATCTTCTGAACCCCAAAACACTAAAATAACACCAAAATATTCTTAAACCACTCAATAGAATAAACCCCATCCATTTCTCCCCAAAAAAACTCAATCACCTTCAGAACCCCAAAACTTCAAAACAACCCCAAAATGTTCATAAACCACCCAATAGAATAATAAAAAAAAAAAAAAAAACTTTTACCACAGAACACCTCATAGAAATCCCTTCAGAACACCAAAACACCCCAAAACACCCACCTTCAAATATTCGTTAAGTCAGGAACTGCTGGTAAAGGGCTTCATTCTCCCCTTTCCCTGATGTCCATGTAGTTCTCAAGTAAGCCCCAGCTGCCTCATGGTCACCCCTGGACACACAGCTCATGTTGAACCTAAACTACTCTCCAGAAGCCTGTGTCCTCCCCAATCCTTAGCTGGTCAGGAACAGTCAGAATCTTCAGGTCTTGCAGTAGGTACACCAGTTCAGTTCTAGAAAGAGAGCACCATTGGGTAGTGCACTTGTTGGAGGGAAGACTTTAAGGTTCGTGGGTTTTCAAGGGAATTTCAGTGTCTTTCACAGGGTTTAAGGAAATTCTTAGTGAGAAGACTACTGAATTGTTGACCTGTGTGGAAAATGTCTGGATTTTTAGGGTTAACTTGGAGCTGTTTCACCCCTTCAATATTGGGGCACATTTTTACCTCAAGATTTGCTTACAATTAAACCATTTTCTTGACATTAGGGAGGATCTATGGACCTGAGAAGATTAATGGCTAGAGTCTTCACTATTTTAAAGCCCTAAATGAGTTTCTAAAACTGTAAAAAAGCACCAAATAGGAAGCAAAGTGAATATGGATATGTCATGTTACTGAAAGGATTAAGGGTTTTTCAGGGCTTTTTTGGGCTTTTTTTTGAGCTTTTAAGATGATAGTGTTTCTAAGGTTCATAAGGAAAATTTTTGTTTTAAGTTTCAAGTAAATTTTTAGTTTTAGGAGTTTTTTGGAGGTTTTTAAGGAGTATCACAGTATTTATTAGGGTTCTTAAGGCCAATTTGGATTTATAAGGAAATTTTAGTGTTTATATAACTACTACTACTACTACTACTAGCTACTATTGAATAACACACACACACACACACACACACACACAAGAGACACGGTTGAGGGCGGACGCACTGGCGCAGTTCCGATGATCAGCTGATCTTCACTACACCTGTTGTATAGTATTTACAGTGGCCTGGGCAGGTAGTGTGGACTCATAAGACCGAGGCTTTTTTTCTTTCTTCATGAAATCAATTATTAAGGAATAATGAGTGAAAAAGATATTCCATCCAAATGCAGACATGAGAATAGAGAAGGGGCTGATGATGACTATGTTGGTGAGGGAGAACAGCGTGTTCAAGGGTTGACGACGACTACGTCACTACTTAAGAGAGTGTTCAATATTGAATGTAAACTAGATAAACTGATAAAGGAGAATATGGAAATGAAAGAGAATGAAGAACAAGAAATGGAGTTTATAAGACTGAGAGAAAGGATAAGAAAAGTGGAAAAAAATGAAGCTAGGCTAAGAGCTGAAAACGAAGAACTAAAAAAGGAAGTAGCTAACTACAAAAAGCAGATGGAAGAAGGACTCGGTAAAGCCGAGAAAGAAAAGGAGAAGCTAAAAGATCTAGCAAACAAGGAAGAGGAAAGAGTACAGAACGTGATTAAAAAAGAAGTACAAGCATGGAGAGTCCAAGATAAGAAAGATAAGGCTGATTTTCAGGAGGTGATTCAAGAACAACTTAAATAAAAAGAAGAAAATATGACAAACAAAATGATAGGAGTCCTCAAGACAAAAGAAAATCTAGTTAGAGAAATTGCAGAAAAAAGAAGAGTGTAGTCGTATTTGGAATAAAAGAAAAATATAAAATATAGACCAAAAAGAGAAAAAGAAGAAATGAAATCAGTCAAAGACCTACTGAAGAATCTAAACAATGAAGATAGGCAGAACTTGGAAGAGGAAGTAGAAGAAATAAACAGAATGGGACCATATCAAGAAGGAAAAATGAGACCAATTAAAATATTACTAAAATCACAAGCAGCAACAGAAGAAATATTATATAGAACAACAAAACTCAGAGAAACAGAAGGCTGCAAGGATATCTATATAAAGAAAAATAGAAATGAGGAGGAAAGGAAGAGATACAATGAACTGGCAGCAGCAGTAAGGGAAAAGAATAATGAAAGGTCAGAAGAGGAAAAAGGCATTTTTTTGGAGAATTCTAGGAGACAGGATAAGGAAATGGTATATAAACGAGAAGGAAGAGAAAAAAGTGGAACAAGTTTAACTAAAATGATAAAGGCAAGAGACTAAAAATGATGTATACGAACATAGACGGGGTTTTATCAAGTAAATTAGAATTAAGAGATTACATAAAGAAAGAAAATCCAGATATTGTATGCCTGGCTGAAACAAAACTAAATGAGGCAATCAAAATAGTCTTGGATAATAGGTATAATGTATGGAGAAGAGACAGAGTGGGTAAAGGAGGAGGAGGAGTCATGATAATGTTAAGGAAGGAGATAGTGATAAACCAAGTGGAATGTGGGAAGGAAAAGCAGAAGTATTGTATATTAAGATGCATATTAATAAAAAGAGTTAACAATCATTGTAACATATGTGCCACCAAAACAAATTCATGGACCAATCAAGAATATAAAGACATGATAGATGACACAATAAGGAGTCTAATGAGAATCGTTAAAGAAAGGAGAAAAGTGATATTAGTAGGAGATTTCAACTGTAAAGAAGTGGACTGGGAAAATTATGAAAGTGGTATGGGGAAGAAGCCTGGGAGAAAGATTCTGAACCTAATGATAGACAATATGATGGACCAGAGAGTAAAGGAATGCACAAGATTCAGAGGAAACGACGAGCGGCGAGATTGGACCTAATTTTTACAAGGGTATACAAATGAATGATGATATAAGTGCCCATTGGGAAAGAGTGACCATGTAATATTAGAAATAGATATAGAAGAGGAAAGGAAGATAGAGACGATTCATACAAAGGAGACCGATTAAATTACAGAAAGGCTGATATTGAGAATCTCAAGAACTATTTTAAAAATGTAAACTGGGAGGAGATGGAAAACTCAGAGACGATGCAAGAGAATATAACTTATTTTTGGAAATATACAAAACAGGAGTCAGGAATATGTCCCAAAATATAGACCTAAAGAAGAAGGAAAGAAAGATTGGTTTAATGCAAGGTGTGCTAGGGCAAAGGAGAAAAGAGATGGAGCATGGAAAAGGTGGAGGAGAAATAGAAATCCAACAAATAAGGAAAACTTCAAGGCAGCGAGAAATGAATATGTTAAGGTGAGGAAGGAAGAGGAAAAGAACTTTGAAAAGGACATTGTCAAAAAGTAAGGAGCAACCAAAATTGTTCTATAGATTCATAAATGGAAAAATTAGGCAAAAAGAAACAATAGAAAGGTTAAAAGGAGAGAACGGGATGGTGGAAGACCCAAAAAGTATGGCAAAACTATTAAATAATAAATTCCAGGAGGTCTTTACTAGAGAATCCAAATTTGAAAGGCCACACGGTAATAGAGAGACAGTCTATATGAAAGAGATTAAAGTAACCAAGCTTGAAATAAAAGAAGTAATGAAGGAAATGGATGAAGAGAAGGCAATGGGACCAGATGAAATCTCAGGCAGAATACTGAATGAATGTAGGGAAGAACTAGCAAGTCTTATATATACATCATAAAATGCTCAACAGAAAATGGAACAGTACCAGTAGAATGGAAAAGAGATGAGGTGGTTCCCATATATAAGAGCAGAAGGAAGGAAGAACCTTTAAATTACAGACCGGTATCACTAACTAGTGTAATATGCAAGATGTGTGAAAGAATAATAAAGAAACAATGGATCGAGTTCCTTGAAGACAACAAATTAATATCAAATAGCCAATTTGGTTTTAGAAAATGACGGTCGTGTGTAACTAATTTATTGAGTTTCTATTCTAGAATAGTTGATAGAGTACAAGAGAGAGAGGATGGGTTGACTGTATTTATTTGGATTTAAAAAGGCGTTTGACAAAGTGCCACACGCAAGATTACTATGGAAGTTAGAGGAGAAGGGTGGCTTAAAAGGAAGCACATTGAGATGGATAGAAAATTATTTGAGGGGGAGAGAAATAAGGACGGTAGTTAAAGATATGAAGTCCAAGTGGAGAGCAGTAGAAAGCGGAGTGCCACAGGGTCAGTATTGGCACCAATACTTTTCCTCATTTATATTAACGACATGCCAGAAGGAGTGAACAGCTACATAAATCTGTTTGCAGATGATATGAAACTGTGCAGAGTTATAAAGCAAAAGAGGATTGTGAAATACTGCAAGAAGACCTAAATAAGATCTGGGAATGGAGCAAAAGTGGGAAATGGAATTCAATGTGAACAAAAGCCATGTCATGGAAATGGGAAAGAGTGAAAGACGACCTGTGGGAATCTATAAGATGGGAGATGGAGTAGAACTGGAGAAAGTAAAAAAGGAAAAGGACTTAGGAGTGACAATGGAAGAAAACAATCAACCAGTAAGCCATATTGATAGAATTTTTAGAGAAACATATAATTTGCTAAGGAATATTGGAGTAGCATTTCACCACATGGACAAAGAAATGATGAAGAAATTGATAAGTACTTTAATAAGACCCAGATTGGAATATGCAGGAGTAGTGTGGACCCCTTATAAAAAGAAACACATAAGGAAATTGGAGAGACTACAAAAAATGGCTACAAGAATGGTTCCAGAATTTGAAGGGATGACATATGAGGAGAGACTAAAGGCTATGGATCTACCAACCCTGGAACAAAGAAGGGAGAGAGGAGACCTGATACAAGTTTTTAAATTGATCAACGGAATGGACCAAGTGGATAATGAGAAACTGATCCTGAGAGAAGAATATGACATTCGAAGCACAAGATCGCATAGTAAAAAGCTGAGAAAAGGAAGATGTCTGAGAGATGTTAAAAAATATAGTTTCCCGCAAAGAAGTACTGGGACGTGGAACAGTTTAAATGAAGAAGTAGTGTCTGCAACGAGTGTGCATACTTTTAAAGTAAGATTGGATAAGTGTAGATATGGAGACAGGGCCACACGAGCATAAAGCCCAGGCCCTGTAAAACTACAACTAGGTAAACTAGGTAATACACAGTAAAAAAAAAACTGAGGAAGGGAAAATGTCTGAGATGTTAAAAAATATAGTTTCCTGCAAGGATGTGTTGAGACTTGGAACAGTTTGAGTGAGGAAGAGGTGTCAGCAACGAGTGTGCATAGTTTTAAAGAAAAATTGGATAAATGTAGATATGGAGACGGGGCCACACCAGCGTAAAGCCCAGGCCCTGTAAAACTACAATTAGGTAAATACAACTAGGTAAATACACACACACTCACAATGGTCCGATTGAAGTTAGGGAAGCTTGCCATTTGAGATGCTATTATGTGTTGCTAGATTTACATTTGTGTTGAAGTAGGTGACTGTCAGTGTGAGGTGGGGGTTGTGTGGCAGAATGGTGGTGGCAAGGTGGTGGAAAAATGTAGTGTACTTGTCTAAATGTTATTTCAGCATTATGACTATGAGGATGGCCTGTTTGAGGGTGTTTGGTGGGGCAGTTCAAGTTTGTTTTGGGGGCCGCCTTAAGTGAGTTTGGGGAGGTTTAGTGTTTTTTGGGTGATTTGAGTGTGTTTGAAGGTTTTAGGGAAAAAATTTAAATGAGTTTTATAGATACTTTTTTTTCATCCATTTAATCTTATTTATTATCTATATCACTCATTCTTTATCCTAGTCTTCCTCCTCCTCTTCCTTTAATTCTCCTCTTCATTCTTTTATCCTTCCTCTCATCTTTCTCCTCATCTAATTCTTATCTTCCTCCTACATTCTCCTCCTATTCCTCTTTCCTCTTCCTAAATCTAACACCTTTCTTTTCCATCATCTTCCTTTTCTTCCTCTTTTTATTTCTCATCTTTCTTTAATTCTTCTTTTCCTTATGTATTTCCATCATCCTCTTCTTCCTTAAATTCTCTTCATTTTTTTTTATCTTCCTCCATATCTCCCTCCATATGTTACCTCCACACTTCTCCCTCACAGACCTTTCTCCATCCCTCCACCACATCACAACTCTCTACCACACTTACTGCTCTACAAAAACTCAATTATTTACTAATCTCACATTTTTTTTTCTCCACTTCTAATTTTTCCTCTAAATTTCTCTCTATATGTTACCTCCACACTTCTCTAACTCAGACCTTTCTCCATCTTTCCTCTACCTCTCCACCACACCATAACACCCTATCAACCTTAGAACCAGACAAAAATTTTATTTAATTATCCCATACATAATTTCACCCCATTAGAATATATACACGGGAATACTTAGCCTACCATACGTAGAGGTAATTTATACATATACATACTCATCTATATATCTGAGCTTCCCCTCCTTCAGTATTCATGTATGTGTATGGTCCCTGTGAATAGGTATATGTACATATATAGTTGATCTTGATTTTGTCTTATTTCAATAATGATAAAAATAGTTGATCATCATAATTTTCATTCAATGTCCACATTTTCCCATTTAGGGTGGGGTTGAATGGGCGATGACCATTTTCCACAACTGGCAATCTTGTGCCATATGTTTTATTCCCAACAAATTCATATCCTCGATCACACACTCCCTCCCTCTTTTTTCTTTGGCCTTCCTACTGGCCATCAGCCAATCCTCACCACCTTCACCTCATTCAACACTCCCCTCTACCCTTCTCATGTGTCCAAACTATCTCAATCTTCTCTTCCTTAGCTCAACTGAAAGATCTTTAACTCCACACATCTCCACCACTTCACAGCCACCTCCTCACTCCTGCTATGTATCTCAGCATCTTGTGGTCACGGCTACATAGAATATCTGTCAATCTGTTTGTCAGTGCCCATGTTTCTGCTCCGTACTGAAGAGCAGATCTGACACAGGCTTTGTATACCTTTCCCCTGATCCTCAGTTCTATGCTGCAATTTACCAATAAACTGACAATTTCTCACCATATTCCCCATGCAGCTGCTACTCTCGGCCTCACTGCTCTCTCTGCACCCGCTTCACAGTCTAACATATCTCCCAAGTAATAGGACTTTTGTACTTCCTCCAGCACACCTCCACTCCCAACCACATTTTCAAACTGTGTGCCAGAGAGTGGACAGCGACAGCGAGTGCTTGTGAGGGGTGAAGACATTGGCGTCCTGCATTTATTTTTTTACTAGTGTTTACTTTTATACTGTGGGGTTATTTTTTGATAAAGTGGAAAAGCTCAAAGGAAGATGGTGACTGACTGTGGAGTGAGTGGTGAAGGCAGTGACGCAGTGAGTGTTGTGTTTACGTATTCTTTGTTTTGTTGTTTTCTCATTATTTTTTTTGCTTTCTCTTATTATTTCTTGCTTTCCCCTTTATTTCAAATACACTTCTAGTATTTAGAATGGTAAATAATAAAAACATGTTAATTTAGCCAAGTAAATAGAATATTTTGTACAAATTTTTTTTTAAGCACATCCCGCATCCCCCCTATTATCTATTGTTTCTTATGAGAATTACAAGTTTGTTTTATGTGAATTTTGATATACGCGATGCCTCTTGGAACACATCTATCGCGTAAATCGAGTTACCTGTATAAGATAGTAAATGATATTGAAAAGATAGACAAAGAAGACCTGATGCTGTTGATAGAAGATGGAAAGACAAGAGGACATGAAAAGATCAGGATGAGGCAGTGTACAAAGGATATTGGAAAATGCAGTTTTCTACGCAGAACGGTGGAAAAATGGAATGCATTGGATAATGAAATTGTTACAGCATAAAGTGTGCATAACTTTAAAGAAAAACTAGATAAATGGAGATATGGAGACAGGATACTAAGAGCCCTGCTCGAACCCTGTACAATACAACTAGGTAAATACAACTTGGTACACACACACACACATACACACACACACACTGCCAACACCACTGCTGCAGCCATCACCACCATTGCCATTACTACTTTGCCTTCATCACACCAAAACCTAGATTAACAAATAGACACAAAACCAAACAAACACACATATTGTGAAATACTACAGGAAGACTTAAACAAGATCTGGAAATGGAGCAAAAAATGGGAGATGGAATTCAATGTGGACAAAAGCCATGTCATGGAAATGGGAAAAAGTGAAAGACGACCCATGGGAATCTATAAGATGGGAGATGGAGTAGAACTAGAAAAAGTAAAAAAGGAAAAGGACTTGGGAGTGACAATGGAAGAAAATAATCAACTGGTAAGCCATATTGATAGAATTTTCAGAGAGATGTATAATTTGCTAAGGAATATTGGAGTAGCATTTCACTATATGGACAAGGAAATGATGAAGAAATTGATAAGTACTAAAATAAGACCTAGATTGGAATATGCAGTTGTGTGGACTCCCCATAAAAAGAAACACATAAGAAAATTAGAGAGACTACAAAAAATGGCTACAAGAATGGTTCCAGAATTTAAAGGGATGACATATGAGGAGAGACTAAAGGCTATGGATCTACCAACCTTGGAGCAGAGAAGAGAGAGAGGGGATCTGATACAAGTTTATAAATTGATTAATGGAATGGATGAAGTGGATAATGAGAAACTGATCCTGAGAGAAGAATATGACTTTAGAAGCACAAGATCGCATAGTAAGAAACTAAGGAAGGGACGATGTCTGAGAGATGTTAAAAAATTTAGTTTTCCGCAAAGATGTGTTGAGACTTGGAACAGTTTGAGTGAGGAAGTGGTGTCAGCAAAGAGTGTACATAGTTTTAAAGAAAAATTGGATAAGTGTAGATATGGAGACGGGACCACACGAGCATAAAGCCCAGGCCCTGTAAAACTACAACTAGGTAAATACACACACACCTAAATAATATCTGGGAATGGAGTAAAAGTGGGAAATGGAATTCAATGTGGACAAAAGCCATGTCATGGAAATGGGAAAGAGTGAAAGACAACCCATGGGAATCTATAAGATGGGAGATGGAGTAGAACTTGAGAAAGTATAAAAAGGAAAAGGACTTAGGAGTGACGATGGAAGAAAACAATCAACCGGTAAGCCATATTGATAGAATTTTCAGAGAGACGTATAATTTGCTAAGGAATATTGGAGTAGCATTTCACTACATGGACAAAGAAATGATGAAGAAATTGATAAGTACTATAATAAGACCCAGATTGGAATATGCAGGAGTAATGTGGACCCCTCACAAAAAGAAACACATAAGGAAGTTGGAGAGACTACAAAAAAATGGCTACAAGAATGGTTCCAGAATTTGAAGGGATGACATATGAGGAGAGACTAAAGGCTATGGATCTACCAACCCTGGAACAGAGAAGGGAGAGAGGGGATCTGATACAAGTTTATAAATTGATCAACGGAATGGACCAAGTAGATAATGAGAAACTGATCATGAGAAAAGAATATGACATCCGAAGCACAAGATTGTACAGTAAAAAGCTGAGAAAGGGAAGATGTCTGAGAGATGTTAAAAAATATAGTTTCCCATAAAGATGTGTTGAGACGTGGAACAGTTTGAGTGAAAAAGTCATGTCAGCAAAGAGTGTGCATAGTTTTAAAGAAAAATTGGATAAGTGTAGATATGGAGATGGGACCACACGAGCATAAAGCCCAGGCCCTGTAAAACTACAACTAGGTAAATACAACTAGGTAAACACACACACACACACAAATTAAAAGTAATAGAAGACCTACATGGGAATATAAAATGGGAAAAAGATTATAAAGAAAAGAAGAGAAGAGAAAGACCTGGGAGTAATTATACAAGATGCTCTGACTCCAGAAATACATATAAATGGATTATTTGCTTCAACATACAAGACACTAATGAACATCAGGGTAGCTTTCAATTACATGGATAAAAGTATGATAAGACATAGACTAGAATATGCAGCAGTGGTATGGTCACCATATAGGCAGAAAGATATTGAGAAACTAGAAAGGATACAAAGGGCTGCTACAAAGATGGTCCTTGAAATAAAAGATCTTCCTATGAAGAGGGACTGAAAGAGATGGAGCTACCAACTTTGACGGATAGACGGGAAACAGAAGACCTAATAACGATGCATAAGTTAGTAAACCGTATGGAGAAGATAGATAGACAAGACCTGGTACAGTGGAACCATGCGTGCTTTGGGGTCCGAGGGGTCTCCAAGCGCACGGGTTCGAATCCTGTCCACGGTCCAAGTGTGGGTTGAGCTTCCTCACTTGGGGCAACGGTTTCCTAGCTGGTAGGCTTTGAGATAGGAGGTACCCCAAAAAGTATTCCCTTTAGCCCATAAATCCCCATGAAAAGCCTACATGGTATAAATAAAAAGAGCAGGGAGACAGAGAAACAAGAAGACATTCCAAGAAAGTCATAAAAAAATCAGTGTCATAGGACTATCAAGAAGTTCAGTTTTCCACATAGGACAGTAGACAGTGGATTAAGTGAAGAGATTGTAACAACAGAAAGTGTGCACAAATTTAAGAAGTTAGATAAATGTAGATATGGAGACAGGTCACTATGAGCACCGCTCGAACCCACACACACATACACACACACACACACACACACACACACACACACACACACACACACACACACACACACACACACAATTTGAATAAACAGCTCAGGAGTGAGATGATGAAGGTGAAAAAGCACAATGATAAGGTTCAGCAGTTAGTTAAGGTGGTTGAGGAGAAACAGTCTGTGTGGATTAAGCAGAAGGAAGGAAATGAAGAATCCTTAAAGAAAATCATAGAGGAGCAGCAGAAAGAGAAGCAAGGAATTACAGATAAGGTAATCAGTGTAATTAAGGAAAAGAAGAAACTGGTAAGGGACCCGGTGGATAAGGTAAAGTGTGTGGTGGTGTTTGGGGTAAGGGAAGAGAAGATAGTCAATAGATCTGAGAGAGAAGCAATGAAAAAGGAGAAAATTGAGAATATATTAATGACAGTTGCAGAGGAGGGAAATCAGACAATAATTTTGGTGGAGGAATTCCATAGGATTGCGAAATTTGAGGAACAGAAGGAAAGACCTTTAAAAATAAAGTTCGCAACTCAAGTACAAGCAGAAGTATTGAATGGGTCATGGAAGTTAGCTGGAAATGATGAATAAAAAATGTATGGATCAACAAAGATTTGGATGAGGAGGAGAGAACTAGAGTAAAGGAATTGGTCACAGAGGCTCAGCAAAAAAACTATATGAGGATGGAAGAAGAAAAGGAACAGTTTTACTGGGCAGTCAGAGACCTAAGGTTGAGAAAGAAATTTATCAGGAGGTAAGCAAAATTTTTTATACTAAAGTTAATGGATTGATGTCGAAAATGTTAGAGATTGAGGAGTTCCTAGCAAGAGTTAGGCCTGATATTTTAGTATTGTGTGAAACAAAGTGGAAAATACCGGACGTTGGAAATGGATATTATGACATATGGTTGAAAAACAGATGTGGTAAGGGAGGAGGTGGAGTGATGATATTAACAAGGAAAAGTGTTAGAGTGGACAAAGTGGAAATAAGTAAAAACAATTCTGAGTTTGTGCAGGTTGAAGTGAAGAATGGAAATGGAAAGTCAATGATATGCAGAGGTTTACGTACCACCACTGACAAATGCATGGACAAGAAATGAGCATGAGGCTTTGTTGAAAGATACAATAAATGAGATGGAAAAGATTGTATCACAAGACAAGGATGTATTAGTCATTAGAGATTTTAATTGCAAAGAAATCAATTGGGAGGAAGGAATTTTTCAAGGAGGAGAGAATTCATGGAGCAATAAACTGATGAATTGGGCTGTTGATAATCTAATGACACAATGGACTGACTGTGAAACTAGAATAAATGGGAAGGATAAACCATCCAGATTGGACTTGTTCACCAGTGATGAAGAGATCATAGAAAAAATTAATTATGAATGTCCAGTAGGAAAAAGCGATCACATACTAGTTGAAACAAGTCTAAGTACAGAAATATTAAAAATAGATGAGGGGTACAAAATAGAAAGATATAGATATAATAAAGCAAATTTTGAAGAAATAAGATGATACTTTGAGGCTGTGAGCTGGAAATGTTTTGAAGATGAAAAGGGTTTGCAGGAGAAATGGAACAAGTTTATCAAGATAAATAATACTGCAGTGGAGAAATATGTACTGAAGGGAAAAAAAACTGTAAAAAAGGGAAGGAGTGGTACAATGCTATATGTGAAAGGGCTAGACAATGCAAGACATGTGCATGGAATAGATGGAGGAAAATGCAAATGCAAAGCAGATGGAAAGATTATGTTGATGCTAGAAATGAATGTGTGAGAATTATGAGGGTTGAAAAACAGAACTATGAGAAGAATATAATGGACAAATGTAAAAGTAACCTAAAACTGTTTTATAGACATATAAATGGAAAAATAAAGAAAAGAGAGGGTATAATTGGCCTGAGGGTTGATGAAAAACTACGTATATGAAGAAGTACAAGAAATGGCTGAGGTGATGAATGAAAGATTTCAAACAGTCTTTACTGAAGAAGGAGATTTTGACTTTGCAGATAATGAATTGGATGGATACAGATAATGAATTGGATGGATAAAAACTAATTGGAATAGAGGTAAATCAGGAAGATGTTATGAGACTGATGGAGAATCTAGAAGTAAATAAGGCACCTGGTCCAGATGGAATTTCAAATTAGATACTGAAAGAATGTAGGGAACAGTTGGCAGAGAAGATTCATAGCCTGGTGAAGACATCATTGTTGCAAGGGAAAGTACCGAAGGACTGGAAAAGATCAAACATTGTACCCATATATAAAGGTGGTAGTCGGGAAGACCCTTTAAATTATAGACCAGTATCACTGACGAGTGTAGTGGGGAAGCTGTGTGAGAAAATTATTAAAGACGCCTGGATGGAACACCTAGAAAGCAGCAATATGCTGACAAACTGTCAGTTTGGTTTCAGAAGAGGAAGGTCATGCTCCTCAAATTTGTTGTCATTTTATTCAAAAGTAATAGATGCTGTACAGGAAAGGGATGGCTGGGTTGACAGTGTCTACCTAGATTTAAAAAAAGCTTTTGACAAGGTACCACACAAAATGCCACTATGGAAGATTAACAACAATGGAAGAGTTGGAGGACAATTATTGGAATGGATGAAGGATTACCTTAATGAGAGGGAAATGAGAACAGTGAACAGTAGTTCTTCCTGGCTAAAGGTCACTAGTGGAGTACCTCAAAGATCGGTGTTAGGACCAGTCATGTTCGGCATCTATGTGAATGACCTGCCTGAAGGAATTGAGAGTCATCAATTTGTTGGTGGACGATGCCAAGATAAATGAGGAGAGTGAAAAATGTAAATGACTGTATGAAACTGCAAGAGGACCTTGATAAAATTGGTAGATGGAGTAGAACTTGGCAAATGGAATTCAATCTGAATAAGTGTAAAGTCATGGAATTTGGAAAAAGTAAATTTTTTTTTTTTTTTTTTTTTTTTTTACATTACAAGGGCACTGGCCAAGGGAAAACAAAGTGTTGAAAAAAAAAAATCCCGCTGGTTGCCAGGCCCTGTTAAAAGGAAAGTAGGAGAAAGAGAAAAAACAAAAAAATCTAAAAGGAGGGTCCAGTTAACGTAAGAGGTGTCTTGACACTCCTCTTTTGAAAGAGTTTAAGTCATAGGCAGGTGGAAATACAGACACAGGTAGAGAGTTCCAGAGTTTACCAGTGTAGGGAATGAAGGAGTGAAGATACTGGTTAACTCTTGCATTAGGAAGATGGACAGAATAGGGATGAGAAGAAGTAGAGAGTCTTGTGCAGCGAGGCCGCAGGAGGGGGAAGGCATGCAGTTAGCAAGTTCAGAAGAGCAGACAGCATGAAAACAGCGGTAGAAGACAGATAAAGATGCAACATTGCGGCGGTGACTTAAAGAATCAAGACAGTCAGTTAGAGGAGAAGAGTTGATAAGACGAAAAGCTTTAGATTCCACCTTGTTTAGTAAAGCTGTGTGTGGATCCCCCAGACATGAGAGCCATACTCCATACACGGGCGGATAAGGCCCTGTACAGAGCAAGCAGCTGGGAGGGAGAGAAAATGGACGAAGACGCCACAGGACACCTAACTTCTTGGAAGCTGATTTAGCAAGAGTAGAGATGTGAAATTTCCAGTTTAGATTTTTAGTGAAGGATAGACCGAGTGTGTTTAATGTAGAGGAGAGGGAAGTTGAGTGTTATTGAAGAAGAGAGGATAGTTGTCTGGAAGGTTATGTCGAGTAGATAGTTGTAGAAATTGAGTTTTGAGGCATTGAACAAAACCAGGTTTTCTCTGCCCCAATCAGAAACAAGTGAAAGATCAGAAGTTAGGCGTCCTATAGCATCTCGCCTTGAGTCATTTAATTGTTGTTGGGTTGGGCGTCTGTTGAACGCTGTTGAATAATGCAAGGTGGTATCATCAGCATAGGAGTGGATAGGGCATTGAGTCAGATTTAGGAGATCATTGATGAATAATAGAAAGAGAGTGGGTGATAGGACAGAACCCTGTGGAACACCACTGTTGATAGTTTTAGGGAAGAACAGTGACCGTCTACTACAGCAGCAATAGAACGATCGGAAAGGAAACTGGAGATGAAGGTACAGAGAGAAGGATAGAATCCGTAGGAGGGTAGTTTAGAAATTAAAGATTTGTGCCAGACTCTATCGAAGGCTTTCGATATGTCAAGGCCGACAGCAAAGGTTTCACCGAAGTCCCTAAAAGAGGATGACCAAGATTCAGTTAGGAAAGTAAGAAGATCACCAGTAGATCTGCCTTTACGGAAACCATACTGGCAATCAGAGAGAAGGTTGTGAGCTGATAGATGCCTCATTATCTTCCTATTAAGGATAGACTCAAAGGCTTTAGAAAGGCAGGAAATCAAAGCTATAGGGCGGTAGTTAGAAGGATTGGAGTGGTCACCTTTTTAGGGACAGGTTGAATGTGAGCAAACTTCCAGCAAGAAGGATAAATAGAAGTAGAGAGACACAGATGAAAGAGTTTGACCAGGCAGTGAGCGAGTTCGGAAGCACAGTTTTGAGAACAACAGGAGGGACTCCATCCGGACCGTAAGCCTTCCGAGAATCAAGGCCAGAGAGGGCCAGGAAAACGTCTTTATAAAGAATTTTAATTTTAGGGATGAAGTAGTCAGAGGGTGGAGGAGTAGGAGGAATATGCCCAGAATCATCCAAAGTTGAGTTGGTAGCAAAGGTTTGAGCGAAGAGTTCAGCTTTAGAAAAGAAGAGACAGCTGTAGAGCCATCTGGATGAAGTAAAGGAGGGAAAGACGAAGAAGTAAAGTTGTTAGAGATATTATTGGCTAGATGCCAGAAATCTCGAGAGGAGTTAGAATTGGAAAGACTTTGACATTTTCTATTGATGAAAGAGTTTTTAGTAAGTTGGAGAATAGATTTGGCATGATTACGGGCAGAAATATATAGGGCATGAGTTTCAGCAGTTGGATGGCTACGGAACCGTTTGTGAGCCGCCTCTATCATTGACAGCACGAGAACAAGCAGAGTTAAACCAAGGCTTTTTAGCTTTAGGGTTAGAGAAAGTATGAGGAATGTATAGCTCCATGCCAGAGATAATCACCTCTGTTATGCGCTCGGCACAAAGAGAAGGATCTCTGACATGAAAACAATAATCATCCCAAGGAAATCAGAATAGTACTGCCTTAGTTCCTCCCACTTAGCAGAGTTAAAATGCCAGAAGCACCTCCGCTTAGGCGGGTCCTGAGGCTGCACTGGAGTGATAGAACAGGTAACGGAAATTAGATTGTGGTCGGAGGAGCCCAACGGAGAGGAAAGTTTAACAGAGTAAGCAGAAGGGTTGGAGGTTAGGAAAAGATCAAGAATGTTGGGCGTGTCTCCAAGGCGGTCAGGAATACGGGTAGGGAACTGCACTAGCTGCTCTAGGTCATGAAGGATAGCAAAGTTGAAGGTTTGTTCACCAGGTTGGTCAGTGAAAGAAGATGAAAGCCAAAGCTGGTGGTGAACATTGAAATCCCTAAAATGGAGATCTCAGCAAAAGGAAAGTGAGATAAGATGTGCTCCACCTTGGAAGTCAAATAGTCAAAGAATTTTACATAGTCAGAGGAATTAGGTGAGAGGTATACAGCACAGATGAATTTAGTTAGAGAGTGACATTGAAGTCTTAGCCAGATGGTAGAAAATTCTGAAGATTCAAGATTGTGGGCACGAGAGCAAGTGGTGTCGTTACGCACGTATGCGCAACATCCAGCTTTGGATTGAAAATGAGGATAGAGCAAGTAGGAGGAACAGAAAAGGGCTGCTGTCAGTAGTCACAGACAACTGTGTTTCAGTTAGGAAGAGAAGATGAGGTTTAGTAGAGGAGAGGTGGTGTTCCACAGATTGAAAATTAGAACGAAGGCCACGAATGTTGCAGAAATTGATAGTGAAAGTATTAGATGAAGTGTCAAGACACCCAAGGTCGACAGCAGAGGGGCAGTCCGACCTGGGGACATTTATGGTCCCTCCCAGAGGGGACTCCGAGGCAGGGCGTGGTGAAGCCATTATTAAATTTTGATTTGAAGAGAGTGTAAAAGTGTAAGGTGTTGTAGTGTAGTGTAGGAAGTAGTAGAAGTTGTCTTTAGAGGGCAGGCTGCAGCTGCTCAATTGTATAAATCAGACCACAAAGGGAACCGGGAAGAGAGGACACGGGGAATCACTCAGTCTGCAGCACTGCCTACATCCCCGTAAGTACCTCTCCTGGAGTATTCCACCGGGCGGCAGGTGACTACTGCCTACACGGGAATTACAAAATGGAAAATTTGAGTTTGGAAAGGTCTAAAGAGGAAATGGATTTAGGGGTGACAATTACAGAAGGCTTAGCCCCACACAGGCATATAAATGAAATCACAGGAGAAGTAACAAATCTGCTAAGGAGAATTAAAATGACCTTCTCATATTTGGATGCTGATATGATGAAAAAGTTAATTAGTTCTATGATAAGACCAAGACTGGAGTATGCGACGATCGTGTGGTCCCCTCACACTAAGAAGAATATTAGAAAATTGGAGAGGGTGCAAAGGGCAGCCACAAAGTTAGTACCGGAACTGAAGGATTTGACTTACGAGGAGCGGTTGAAAAAACTGGAAATTCCAACACTTGAAAGTAGGAGAGAAAAGGGAGACTGATAGGTATTTATAAAATGGTGAGTAACCTGGATAAAGTGGATGGAGACTTTTAAGCCTAGAAACAAGGGCTACAAGGGGACATAGGAAGAAATTGGAGGTGCAGTGTATAAGAAACATTAAGAAGTACAGTTTCCCTCATAGAGCTGTGGACACCTGGAATGGATTAGATATAGACATCATAAATGCAGTCAGTGTTCACAGTTTCAAAGCTAAGCTGGACGAAACAAGGTATAAAGACGGGTCAATATGAGCTTGCTATCCTCCCATAAACTACAACTAGGTAAATAAATACACATGTCATAACCTGATGCAGCAGCAGAAGCAACACATGAAAAACAAACATACCTACGGGAGAATTGTGACATTGACCCTGCTATAAATAGAAGCCAGCTGGGTCAAGATGCTGTGGGTCAAGAAACTATTAACAAGAGAATAGGCTGCCGGAGATCAGATTTCAAACCAGGAGCTGATCCAGGCAGATGTCCAAGACCAAATGACTTTGGAACGACCTTGGGGAGTAGTGTAAGTCACACATGGTTCCCCACGTGGAGTTAAACATGGATGGTGAACTTGACTGGCCAATAAGCAACCTGGCTATCCTGATCAGACCAATAAGAAACTGGCCATCTTAGTAGGTATATACACCACGTGGAGTGACACATGATTGGTGCATAAATATGACCAATAAACAACCTGAATATCATAGTTAGACCAATAAGGAACTAGCTATTGTTGTAGGGGAAAAAGTGAACTACTGAAACGCTAATAGGATGATGTATTTCCGGAACTGTACTATGGTTAAGAATGATTTGATGGTATTTTGTATGTGTTTTTATCCTTATGTTGTTCACACGTGGAGTGATCTCTGAATGGTGGATGGTAAACTAGGCGTGGAAGAAAAAAAGTGCGAGACATTGGGTATAAAAAAGGCTGGACCTACAAGAAAAAAGGGTTCGGTTGACGAGAGAAGAAAGCGAGAGACAGAAGCCGAGAGGTTGCGGTTCCAGTCACGAGAGGAGAGGAACCATTGAGTCATGCACAGACTCTTCCTTGTATTAGTGAGTAGAGCTCTATAATTGATAATGCAGTCTAAGACATTGTATGTGTTATTTAAGTGAAAGGAGGAAACAATTACAGGATGTGTATTTACTAGGATGTTGTATTAAGATTTTATGTTTGTGTAGTGCAATTTTGACAGTTGATGCATTATTTCATATTGAGAAGTTATATACATATGACATATTGTGGTATATATATGTGAGTTGAGTTCAAGCATTGCTTTGATATTTGGATGCATCAGCTGTGAAATTGGCACGTGATGAATTCTTGGGATTTCTAGCGTTATGTGATTAATATTGGTGAAGGATTTACGGCCTCAGGCGTCCACCTCTCCTGGCAACCTGCTGTCCTTCACCTTACTTGTGCCTTCTTGAGGAAGACCAGCCAGCTACCATGCCTGTGATACCCACATAGGACTACCTCAGGGCTCGTAAGGATCCATACATCTTCGTGGCCTCTTTTGGATTCTTATGAGCCCTGGGGTAGTCCAGTGTAGGTATCACAGGCGTGGTAGCTGGCCGGTCTTCCTCAAGAAGGCACAAGTCAGGCAAAGGACAGCAGTTTGCCAGGAAGGGTGGACGCCTGAGGCTGCCAAGATGGTGAGCAGGTCGAGTGTTGTGGTGGCCAGGGCGGAGACCCGGGAGCGTAATGCAGTATATTGAGAGAGGAGGCGTGGGCATTGAAACAGGAAATGTTCCATGGCCTCAGGGGTAGTCCTACACCAAGGACAGAAGTGGTCACGAGACAGTCGACGTATGCGATGCAAGTAAGGAGTATGTATGGTGTGGCCCAGGCGGAGGCAGGCAGAAAACATATATATATATATATATATATATATATATATATATATATATATATATATATATATATATATATATATGTTTTATTTGCCTTATAAGTTCATAACCATGAGAAAATGCAGAGAAAAATAGGGGGTGGGGAAGGAAGCATGGGAGAAATTTTAAGTTACTCCTAACGTTTTCTATGAAAGTACTCGCTTCCAACAGATGGCAGCACTGTTGCTGTCCTCCAAACTTTAACCCATACCAAAACTTCCTCTCTGTATATTCCTTGGTCTCGCCGCCTCAGTTGAGCGAGTGGCTGGCAAGGCGACCATCTTGCCTCTCATCACTTCATAATTAGTCCATCTCTAGTACACATGATGCGATGTGATATAATGATGAGTTGGTGGCTCCACTCAGAGTCATGTCTGGCTTACAATGAGTTAAATATGCCAATAATAGATGATCATAGGAACGACCTGCCTCAAGCTAACCTGACTTTGTTTACCTTTCATATTATGTCATTTTTTTTGTTTTTACTGCTTCCATTACCATTGCTAACGAACACAAACAAATAAGGCAATGATCTCTTAAAAACTGCCCAGATATACGATGATACCTGACAATACAATCTGGGCAGGAAGAGGAGTGCTATGGTGAAGCTGTAAGGCTGCCCGAGATGAGGATGGCAGCTGCCCTGCCAGCCGGCCACCACTTCACTCTTTATTTACCTGAATTATGTAGTGCTGCTGTTTGATGGTGCTTAAATCAAGCTTAGTGCAGGAACAAGGAGCCGTAATTATGCAACCATTACTGAGAGAGAGAGAGAGAGAGAGAGAGAGAGAGAGAGAGAGAGAGAGAACCAAACACAGGAGGTTGCGCGGTGGTCGGCTGGTTGGCAGCTTGAGTCGGGAATTGTTGTGAACGGGGTCGTGACTCGGGGTGGTGCGTAATATTAATATATGTATATACTATTTCAGTTTATTTGAATAGCAGCTTACTGATCAGTCAGCTGAAACTTTAACATATTATCTTACTTACACATAATATATACTAATGTTAATACATCTACACAACACAAGGATCTTGAATAACAGAAGGCGGCATGACGTCACAAAAGTGAAACTGATGCACTACTGGTCCACTGCTGCCCCTACCCACATTACACCCAAACATTACTATTACCCATTAAAAATACATGGTAACATCCAAGCTGTGTTCCTTATTTTCTGTTTTATGTCCATGTTTCGAGGCTGCCTGCCATATTATGTGACCATAAAAGACTAGTAAATAGTCGTGTCATACTGCGCCACGAAGATTTAGATGGTATATATATATATATATATATATATATATATATATATATATATATATATATATATATATATATATATATATACACAATAAAGTCCCGAGTTACGTCGGTCTCGAGTTACGTCAAACTCGTAGTTACGTCAGTCCACTATAAGGCAATTTAAGATTTAAAAAATTGAAAATTTATAAATCGTAAAGCGCAGGATTTATTGTTATTGTTGGTGGTTACCCGTCATACTGCCCGCCTCACGCTTGAATACAATAACACCCTGTCCACCCTTCTGGCGGCCTCAGGGCCACCTCTCTCGGCAACCTGCAGTCCTTCGCGTTCGTGGCCCTAATCAACAACAAAAACAAACTTGTGTTTCATATTCCTATATAGTTGTAAATAATATAACAATATAATCTTTAACTTACCTGAATGACCATAAACAATGATTGGTTAAAAACTCGATAATATGCTTTGAAATGTACGGAAACTTGAGTTACGTACAAAATCGACTTACGTTATGTTTCAGGAACGTAATTCTGACGTAAACCGAGACCTTACTGTATGTATGTATATATATATATATATATATATATATATATATATATATATATATATATATATATATATATATATCATACATAAAAACTAAATAATAGTGTTTTTCCAGCTTTTGGTGGACTTGGATATGAGATGGGAATGCTGTCTTTGGGGCAAACGTATGGTTGGACCAGGTCCTGTACACATGTAAATATGCATAACTTGAAACATATTAATCAATCAATCAATCAATCAATCAATATTGTTACGGCCCGCCCGTAACATACTCCACTACCATCACCTCCTCTGCTTGCTACCTCGTTCGCCACCTCTCCACCTCACCTTCCACGCCGTCTCATGAACCTTCCACGCCGCCGTCTCATGAACCCTCCACGTCACCGTCTCATGAAGCCCCGCTACTGTCCCGAAGTTGGATTCATGCGGCCCCATTTGACTCCAGCGGAAGTGTTAAAGCAAGCTCGGCTTTTTGGAAAGTGAGTCGAGGTCCAGGCCTCAACCAGTGAACACAACGCCTCTTGGACTACTGTGGGATCAACCATCACCCAGCACTTCACTTCCGTTTTTTCCACATTGCCTCCATATAGGATTAGTATTATTGTTAGGTATTAAGTTGGGTTCTTTATTGTTGTATCTATTTCTGTGTATATGTATATGTGTATGTCAGTTTCATATGTTTCATGTTATATCTATGTGTATGTCAGTTTCATTATGGGGTTATTAAAATAGCTTTTGAAAGTGGCCCCTTTGCATTTCCTCACCAGTTGAACCTGCAGTGTTTTTTTTTATTGTTATTGTTCACCGGCTCCCCGATGCCAATCTTACCCGTTTAACTGGTGAACGTAACAATATTAATTTGTGAAGGAAATGAAATAGCCTATCATACCATCAATCAGGGGCCATCAATCTGCAGAAATTTTTGGAGGAAGATTGCTTGTGCTGACGCTCTAGTATGCCGCTCGAGCTGATTTGAGCTTGACTTGTCCAAATACCTCTAATAACTGCTAGAGGAACAGAGGCCACACACTTGAATAGAACTGCATGTGTTATTCACGGTCGCCTACTAGTCAGTGGTCACCCAGCCAGCCATCCCTATTACAGACAGAGCAAGCTCAAAGTTAAATAAACCGATCTTTGGGTAGGACCGAGACAGCACCACACTCCACACACCGCGACAGTGAAGCCACAACCCCCCGAATTGCATCCTGTACCTACTTGCTGCTAGGTGAACAGGGTTACACATTAAATTAAACAAGCTTGCCCATTTGCCTTGCCGCACCTGGAACTTGAAGCCTCACTTTCTTGGTTGTGAGCCGAATGTGCTAACCACCTTGACTAAACTACATGGTGTGTGTGTGTATTTACCTAGTTGTAGTTTTACAGGGCCTGGGCTTTATGCTTGTGTGGCCCCCGTCTCCATATCTACACTTATCCATTTTTTCTTTAAAACTATGCACACTCATTGCTGACACCACTTCCTCACTCAAACTGTTCCACGTCTCAACACATCTTTGTGGGGAAACTATATTTTTTCCTATTGACATATATGAAAATACATATATTGAAACTTTTCCCCTGCAAAGATGTGTTGCTACTTATGAGCCCTAGGATAGTCCTGCAGGAGTATGACAGGTGCGATCCTTACATATGTTACGAGGAATTCCACATGCAGTGATCACTTGGCAGGTCATTGATTGGTTCAAGCGAACTTCTCCGTGGAGAACATGGAACCTTCGCTTGAGTTGTCCAATGCCACGCTCCACAATGCATCATGTTTGCTTGTGTTCTCTGAAATGTAACCATAATGTCAAAGGTATGCAAGTTCCATAAACTAATTGAACATAATATCCACTATAAATAGGTATGCATTACAAATATGTGAAAGTAACTGCATTTAACCTCAACAAAAAAGAAACAAGTAAACCTAACCACAACTAATTAGAAACAAATAATTGTAATGTCACCTCACTCCAAACAGCTGAGTATAAACAGAACTAAATATAAACAGGCAAAAACAAAAATAATTATAAACAGACCATTCTACCCTCAGCAAACTATAAAAAGCTGAATTTAATCACAACAAATTATAAACATGTGAAACTTGATATCATAAGGGTCATTCTTACTTCAAGTAACTTTAAACACCTGAATTTATTCACAGCAAATTATGAACAGGTGAAAATGAATATGAAAAAGGTACTTCTAACCTTAACAAACTATAAACAGCTGAATTTAACCAAGACTAATTATAAACAGGTAATAATGATTACTCTCTACAGGTTATTCTGACCACAGCTAAATCACAACAAAGTATAAACAGGTAGTTCTAACCACAATCAAATCACTATTAACAGCTGTATTTAGCTATAAATGCATTAGTGAAATCTAATAAAAACTAACAATACATGATTTATCTATCAAAATGTAATCATAATCAGCTGCACCAACCCACAGCTAGCAGTACATCACTAAATATAACCAAAACTAACAATAAATAACAAAATTTACCTAATTCACATGTCTTCTTAGCAGTATCGAAAACTGACAAGTTGTAATACTAAATTTCTGAGTTTAATTGATGAATAGGCACAGTATTTCAAATTTACTTCATAACTTTAATTTATATCTTACCTGTTGTATGCTTCTTGATAATCATGCTGGCATTCTCTGTCACTGTATGGAATCAGCAGCCACCGTTTGGAGGTGTATCCACTGTCTCCCAGTAAATAACACCCAGCTGGTATTGTATGGTCTTCAAATAAATGACACAAGCCACTGTGATTTAAGATCCGGGAGTCATGGGTTGATCCTGGCCGCTTTACAACCATATAAAAATGTTTGTAATTTGCATAAAAAACCACTTGCACATTGATGCTGTGAAAATTATTCCTGTTCACAAACACCACCTCATTTACTGTGTAGCAACTATCCTCACATGGGTACAGTCTATAACCTCCACAACACCTGGAAATCTCCACTTTCTTCCTCTGCAATTCCTCTGCTGCTGCCCTTGGGAATCTCAGGAATCTTCTTATGTTGGCAGGAGTCACTAAAGTACTGAGGGTTGGTGTGATGGCTCTACTTATGGTTGACTGTGACAAACCAAAGTTATCAGCACTGCACTGCACTGCTGCATTTTCCCAGTGGCTAAATACTGGAGTGTTATTGCCCCTTTCATCTCTGGAGGCATGCTTCTTTCTGAAGTGTTTCTAATCTCCTCTCGTACCAAGTCTGTCACATATCAAAGTCCAGCACGATCTAACCTGTAACTTCTCACAAATTTAGCATCATCTTAAACATGGAAGGGGTCCATTCTTGGGTGGAAAGTCCTCAGGTGGGGAGCTTCATATTGTTGTTGGTGGGCCATTCTTCCTCTTGCGGTTTTTCAGATCTACTTAGGACACCCTCTGCCCATTGACAACTCAACGCCGAGATAATAATTTTCATAACGGTTAGGACTGTTGATGAATACTTCCTATTTTGTTATGAAAATTCACAAGGAGATAGGAATTTTCACAAGGACTTAGGAACTTTTTTGATACTAAGAAGTTTGATGCATACGGCCCCTGATTCTTAACTTTTATTCACAAGATGTAATATGGTACAATACTTGTGAAAGCCACTGTTTTTGCACTTGGCCAGTCTCATCAGTTTAAGATTGCGAAAGAAATCATATATACATTGTTTTTGTGGTTTCTATATTTACATACATGGAAATGGAAATGACTAGGTTTTAGTGCATTTCTGTTTATTTATCAATATCACAAAATTTTGGATGGGCACTTAGTGTTTTTGTTAGAATGTTCAGAAAGTGCAAGGCTGCTGCGTTATGTTGGCTGACGGGTGCGGCGGCTGCTGAGGAGGTTGTTGCGGCGGGCTGATTGAGAGGGGCAGCAGCGAGCTGAGCGACGCAGGTGGCAGGTGTTTGTTGTTGGCCAGATCCTTGCTTGTTGTACTGTGTTGTGGAGGCAGCACCTGCTTCGTGTTGGCGAACAGGTGCGGTGGCTGCTGAGGAAGTAGTTGTGGCGGGCTGGTTGAGTGGAGCGGCGGCGAGCTGGGTAATGCGGGTGGCAGGTGTGCGTGGTTGATCAGGTCGTCGTTGGTGTTGTCCTTCCTGAGCATGGCCTGATCTGTCGCATTTAACACTTCTCCTCTCGGCAGTGGTTTGTTTGTATGTTGTGCTGGAATCTTCGTTTGTTGTGGTGTATCGTCAACATCTATATGTGTGCTGGGTCCGGAAGCTGCCGTAGCCTGAGATGTTATTTTGGTTTGGCTGGCCAGTTCCATGAGTAGCACTTTCGTGCTGCTCATTTCTTCTTTCAATGTTATGTGAAGGGCTGTGACCATGGTTTGCAGATCTTGGTTTGCCTTTTGCAATATATCTTGATTCAGTTTTAGTGTTTTTACTTCCTGACACAGTGTCTCGACTTCGTCCTGTAAGCTGCTCTGGGTAACTGTGGCCGCTGTTTTGGTAGTTGGTGGAGGTAGAGTCAGTGATGGGCATTGTATAGGCTCACTCATCTCCCTGGTGCTGGCTGTCGTGGCTGGGTGATGGTGGTCGGTGCTCGTCCCCTGGGATGGTAGGCTGGAGGCTTGAGGCCTCATTCGTT
>NC_059261.1:3364043-3379043 GCF_017591435.1 Portunus trituberculatus | reverse complement strand
AAGGATTAGACCTCATTTACTGACCTGCCAATCAGGAAAAGGTGTGGGAGGGGCTTATTTTGAGGGGTTCTGCCGTCTTACAGGAAAACGAGTATAGTAATGATTTTATACAGCTTCAGAAACTTATGTGGGGGATTAAAATAGTGAAGACTCCAGCCATTGATCTTCTGACCTCCATAGACCCTTCCTAATGTCAATAAAATCGCCTAATCAAACACAAAAATCAAGGTAAAAGAATTGCGAGGAACCTTGATTTGTTCTCGCCAGCCACTCCACCAACGACGATGGAAAGTGGAAACAAGTCGGGTGAAAACAAGGCGCTGTGTTGTTACTGTTGTCGTCCATAAACTCTCAATCTATCTCTGTGGGCACTGTTGTCATTAAGATCTCCAGCACTGAATTACCGCCATGCACTCAGTTATGGGCGTCTGAGTGAGTCGAGTCTAATCCCTTAAGTGGCATTTTCACGATAGTTTGTGTGTGATTAGATGATTTTGCTTACAATAAGAAGGGTCTACGGTGTCAGAGATTAATGGCCAGTTTTCACTATTTCAATCCCCACATAAGTTTCTGAAGCTGTATAAAATCATTGAGTAATAGCCAGAATAAATATGAAAACACGTCATGTTACTGCAGGGTTAACAAGGCGGGGCGAGGCGAGGCGATAGAGGCACCTTGCTTTGCTCCGGGCTATGTGTTTCCTACATATCATAGCTTCCCCTTGCTCAATAAGCGCTAAAAATAGGACACATTTCGCTATACGCTATTACTTGCAGTTTGTGTTGACAGACTAGGATAATAAAGAGGGACGCCAGAGATGAAACGTATACAGAACGGTGAAATAACGACACACACACACACACACACACACACACAGTCTGAGTCCTATCCGAAGATCTGTCTATGTGCTCTGAGCTTGTTCCGTAATGGGGAAGGCTGGCTGGGTGACTACCGGGCGACCATAGTGAATCACACACACACACACACACACACACGCTAAGTACCATGAAAGAAAAGGACACACACACACACACACACACACACACACACACACACACACACACACACACACACACCACCTCCCCCTCAAACACCCTCCAGCTGGGAGTTGGGTGTCAGTGGTTCCAGCTGGTAGGCTCCCTCATAACGAAAGATAAGGCAACACACACACACACACACACACACACACACACACACACACACACACACAGTCTCAGTCCTATCCGAAGATCGCTCTATGAGCTCTGAGCTTGCTCCGTAATGGGGAAGGCTGGCTGGGTGACTGCCGGGCGACCATAGTGAATTACACACACACACACACACACGCTAAGTACCATGAAAGAAAATGACACACACACACACACACACACACAGCCACCTTCCCCTCCAACACTCTCCAGCTGGGAGCTGGGTGTCAGTGGTTCCAGCTGGTGGGCTCCCTCATAACTAAAGATAAGGCAACACACACACACACACACACACACACACACGAAACTGAAACACACACACACACAGTCACCAACCCACCCACCCACACACACCAACCCACCACCACACCCTCGGGCCTGGAGCCAGGTATCGGCCTGGGTCCAGCCGGGGGTGGGGGGGTCGGCCCTCCCTTGATGACGTCACATATATTCGTTACGCAAATCATTTTGAAAATGAGGATTCCCAAAAGGCAGCTGGACACGAATGTTATAAAAATTCTGACTCGTTATCAATCGAAACTAACTTCTAAAATACAAAAACATTGCCGAGAAAAGGAATAATAAAAATAGCTCAAAAATATACTAAATAAAGTATTAGAACTTCGACTTGCTTAAACACAATTTCAAAGCCCACCAATTTCATTCAACTGAATCGATAACGTTTTTCAAAAATTATGACTATCATTTCGATATATCAAAACCTGGCAACTCGCCCTATTAGAAAAAATAATATTTCAAAAATGACGTTGTTTACAATATTAACAGGACTACATATCATTCTTACAGTCCACATCTTTAACTTCTCAGGAGCCTTGCACACTTTTCTCATGATAAACCATCTTTTGAAAACACAAACACTTCGCTACAACCTCAAATAAAAAATCACAGATAGCGGAGGTAAAAATTTTAGCGTATTTTGGCCCTCCCATTCAAGTCATAAACACCCTCTACATCACCGTACTTCACTCAACTCAAGCATGGAAGACACGTAAAACACTGCGAACTATCATTAGAAACCCTTAAAAGGCACTTGTGACTCGAAATAAATGAACTGAGACAAATATAAATAATAGTGGAAGTCGAGCATCTGGGACCGGCATTTTGGGCGGGAGCTGGTGATGACGTCACAGCCTGGGGCTCGTGACGTCATGGGTAGGCCCGCTTCTTCTCACTGAGCCTCCATAGCACACAAATCAGGTAATTGCGGATATATCTCAACAACTGACATGAAAGATCAGGCCTATGGCTCCACTTTGTGACCTGTCTGGCCTGTAATGAGTGAGAGATGAGGCAGATAATGGCTGAGAGAGAGGCGGCGGGTCAGGGGTTCGGTTTGTTTACGTTTTCAAGATTTGAATTATTTGGTTTTTATAAGTATGTGCAGGTGTTAGTTCACTGATATGCTGTCCTGGAGGTTACCAACGTTAGGTTATGACATGGCACCACCGTGAAATGATGAGTTACACCAATATATTACTTACGTTAGCCAAAGACTGCTCGGCGGCGGCTGTCCGTGTCACTAGCAGCCACCCACACTCCACTGTCCACTTTGTGTCCTCAACCAGGTTTAAATAGTTAACCTCTGATTACTGAGAGGCTACACACAATATTCTCTTCGCTACTATAGATATCACTATTATCGGTATCTTCATCTCCACCACTCACTGTCCCTCACGGCCAGCACCTTGTCCTGCCAAGTGCAGCGCGGCTCACGGACTGGTGGGCAAGTTCCTGTACCAGTACCAGCCTTAACGGTACTGTACCGGTTAAAATTTTCCGTACCGGTAAATAGCGGAAACGGTACTGAGCAAATTGTATACAGCGTGGAGGTGGCTCAAGGCGAGCGGTGATGGGTAAGACGGTAACATTGAGTCATTCTCACTCTCGGTATCGCTCCACACTGGTACCGACTGGCTGCCCTGGCGCGTCGGCGCGGTCTCGGTAGCTGGGCGAGACGCATCTGTACTGATACAACTGAATGTGCCGGCATCATTTCCGGTACCGCTTGACGCTTGTACCGTCTAGCGTCTGTGCCGGGACTCTGCTGCTTCCTACCGCTAGGAATGAATAATGTGTAGGCACCACTCGGCGGATCGGTGGCCGGGACGGGTGGCGGTCTGGCGGACTGGCGTCTGTCGGTGCAGTAACACTGCAGTTGGCCGGCATTTTACCATTGCATTTCTACTTCTACTACTACTACTACTATTACTGCTACTTCTATTACTACTACTACTGCTGCTGCTGCTGCTGCTGCTATTACTACTACTACTACTACTACTACTACTACTACTACTACTACTACTACTACTACTACTACTACTACTATTACTACTACTACTACTGCTATTACTACTATTTCTACTGCTATTACTACTACTACTATTACTACTACTACTACTACTACTACTACTGCACATAGGATTAAGTGTACGGATATTACAGACAAGCCCAAATTATCTCATCCCGCTTAGGAATCGAACGCGGGTCCTTTCAGTTGTGTGAAAAAGGTGTCAAGGCAACTGTCAGCATCCCTATAGATTTGGTCATTCGTCCTTGACGGCTGAGGCCGTTAGGGGTAGTTAGTGCCGTTATTTTTCATCAACCGTGGCATAGTGCTGCATCATTTGATGTCTGTCTGTCTCTGATATATATAATGCATTACCAAATTTTCATCATATTGATTATCTTCTTGTGTATGTAGTGTGTATGTATGTATGTATGTATGCATGTACTCATGATAATAAAAACAAAATAATTGTGGTCAATGGTCAATACTCATTGATAACTGACTCAGTGATACCACTCTTTCTTCAGTTTCCGGCCGCCTGCCTCGCGCCCCGCGCGGCACTTCCGTCCCGGTAAAGTGTCAGCACCATTAACGTCTCGGTAGTCTCGGTATGCTCCTACTGGTACTGGTATTGAGTGTGCCGCGCTGGCCGTGCCAGTACCAGTACCGCCACTCGGTAGTCGGTACCGTGGTACCAGCAGCGCGTGCCACTGGCCCGCTGCCTCATTCCGCTGGCCAAGCCGCAGTAGCTCGGCGAGACGCGTCTGTACTGGTACAACTGAATGTGCTGGCATCATTTCCGGTACCGCTTGACGCTTGTACCGTCTAGCGTCTGTGCCGGGACTCTGCTGGTTCGTACCGCTAAGAATGAATAATGTGTCGGCACCACTCGGCGGATCGGTGGCCGGGACGGGTGGCGGTCTGGCGGACTGGCGTCTGGCGGTGCAGTAACACTGCAGTTGGCCGGCATTTTACCATTGCATTTCTACTTCTACTACTGCTGCTGCTGCTGCATACCACTCAATTCATACCATTACGAATTATTTCTTTCATGTTAGTTTGCTATAATTTAGGTATTTCCCATCAGTTTTAAAAAGGAACCACAATATATTATGAAGACTATATATATATATATATATATATATATATATATATATATATATATATATATATATATATCCCAAAAGACTACCTGGCAACTCACCGGAAACGTCAGTGTCATCCTACAGTATGTAGCGTGGAGGAATAGAATAAACTTCGCTCACAGGCACGACACTGACGTTTGCGGTGAGTTGCCAGGTAGTCTTTTGGGAGGGTGTTGGGTGAAGAAAGTGCTGACATGGTCCACGATTATTTGCCATGATTGTACTGTATTCTAAATGCTAATGAAATTATTGAAACATTTTAAATGCAGCCTTTCTAAAGATTTCAAGTCCCAAAGTGTATACTTTCAATTAATATTTCTCTAGAGACAGAGATATCGCCGCACGGGTTGTGTCCTGCCTGAGAGATCTCAGGGGATCAGTTTGTTGACGTATTGGAAGACTCAAATTATAGGGATGTTAAAGTATCAGCAGGTGTTAGTTCACTGATATGTTGTCCTGGAGGTTATGACATGGTGCCACCGTGAAATAATGAGTTACACCAATATACTACTTACGTTTGGCACTGGACTTTCCCAGGGGGGCTGACCTGTGACACCAGAAAGCACCCACACACTGCTTTGTGCCTTCAGCAATATATAGATAGTTAACCTATGATTACTGAGAGGCTACAAACACACTACTCTCTTCTCTACCATCAATATCATCACTATCTTCGTCTTCACTATTCTTACTGCCTCTCTCACTGACCTGCCCTGCCAGCGCCGATAACGCCTCACTCAGCTCACTGTTAACAAACGGCACGGTTACTGGCGGCGACACCGATCTCATAGTTTACAAGGGACGCGTCTTCCACACAGTTTAACACACACACACACACACACACACACACACACACACACACACACACACACACGTAGCTTGGAGACTGGAGCACGTGGAGGGTAGTAGTGGTGAGAGGATATTAATCGCGTTGGTTTTACGGATAAATAAGTAGTTGCTGGAGAGTCAGGAAAAAAAAAAAGATAAGAGACTGTCCTGCCATTAGTCTTGACTAAGTAATCGCAGATAACAGTGTTTCTTGTCTTTATTTTCAAGAAATCTCAATTGCCAGAGAGAGAGAGAGAGAGAGAGAGAGAGAGAGAGAGAGAGAGAGAGAGAGAGGCTAGCGGCCTATGATCCTCTAGGTGCCTATGATCCTATACGTGTTTAAAATTGGCATGTCGCTCTTTGTACAAATAAGAGTAGGGCAGCTGTTGCATTAAGTATAGGGTGAGAAGGCTGTTTCATCAAATACAGAGCTGACTGTATACCATAGTTGATATTACCTGCCTCAAAACATGTGAGTGTTTACCACCGCCACCACACTGCTCAGTTCTCAGCCCCTGCCTTACCACCACCCCTCCATACTTCATTGCATTATGGCGTTCAAACCTTTACAACAAAGCTATACTAACGCTTACACATCTTTAAGAGACTTACCTCGGTGGAAATGCCATCGAAAGAAGCGAAGGCGACCTAACACTCAGCTTTCCAGCCATCAGCAGTCAGCGACTCGGACTAACTCGGCAGTCAGCTCCACCAGGCTGATGATGTCGCGGGCTGATCACGACAGAAGCAGCAGTGTTGAACAAATTATAAGAAAGGCCATTTAACCAACATTTGTTCATTTATATTTAATAAGATATATTCATTGGTAATTCATGAAACATTAGCTACTAAAACATGTGTAAATAGCTGAACTGGTCCATAAAACGTACGAACTTACGAAGCGGAAGTGAGTCGCGCGGCACATTTTGACCTCGGCTGGCGGGCGGCGCGGCGGCTCTTCCTAATGTCCCTCTCGCTACAGTGTCTCCCGTTTCCCACCGCTTGTCCCGGGACTTTTCCTACAGAACCACTAGATAAACTGATTCTCAAACTGATGAGGCAGGTTTATAGCACACCTGATAGTACTCTCTCTCTCTCTCTCTCTCTCTCTCTCTCTCTCTCTCTCTCTCTCTCTCTCTCTCTGGGGCACCTTCTACCGATGGCCATCCACTCCCATGACATCACATTGGCAGTAGTTGAGTATATTTGTTATTCTCCATCCAAGGGAACACAATAACGTAGCCATAAATCACTTAGTTTTTATTGATATATTATATTATATATATGTCTGTATATAACACAGGGTGCATCACTACTATACAGACATGAATGACCACTGCTGTACCCAGGGTGGAGGTCGGTTATGTACAAGCGTCAACAAGGCACATCATTGTAGTCAAACAGGTTGTAGCAATTGATTCACTCTTACTGCAACTTATCAGCTATCTAGTACTGTATTGGTTTTTCCTCACTGACTCTATAATTCTTAGCACAACTTTCCCATCATACATAGTTCACTTAAAAAGTAATGAAATGATCAACTTTGACTTACTTGTCCTTTTCTCTACAATGACATGATTTTCTCATAACCTTTATAATTGATTGTAATCTCAATGTTATTCTCTTCATGACAAGTTTTCTCTTCTAACTAATTTGCTTCCTAAATTATGTACACTAATCAATAGCTCCAGATTATATTTTTTCATTAGCTTTTACTATATCCCTTAATTACATTTTTCCTTTTGATTTAATTCAAAATTTATTTTGGATTACATTTTTTCCAACAATCTCTGTAATCGTGAACTCTCAATGAATTTATTGATCTCATGAGTGATTGAACCCTCAACTTCCTGAATTACATTTTTCTCATAACTTTAGTAATTCATTTTAAACTTTACAATTACATTTTATCATGACAACGTTCACAGCAACATTTATCTCACACGCTCCGACACACTCAAGAATAGATCAATTATTTTGCATATACTGGGTATATAATAATGGTAAATTTACCTCTCAGCGCATCAACAATAACAAGCAGTAGGTACAGTACATACTTATCTCCTTTATCTGGTTCTGTACAAGTTAACCCAATTCCCTGCCCAGTAACACCACATGGTACCCGATCACATCATCATTATACTGGAGGAGAATCCGTAATCTTTTAAATCCTCGGCACTTTATTATGAAGCTCTGTAGGAAATATATTCATAATATATTCATTTTCTGTTTACTTCTTTTGCGCAGTACTTTACTTTTTTTTTAATAATTATTTTCATGTATTTTAATTTCTGTAGCGGTGACTTGACGTGCTGGAACGCATTCCCTATTATTACATGTTATAATACGTTCGGTATACGGTAAATTCAATATGCGGTAAGGTTTTCAGGAACGCAGATGTACCGTATAACGAGGACTTACTGTACTATGTAAGTGACTGTGTGAGTGTATGTGTGTGTGTGTGTGTGTGTGTGTGTGTGTGTGTGTGTGTGTGTGTGTGTGTGTGTGTGTGTGTGTGTGTGTGGGTAGCATAAAACAACTTGAGAAAATGTGGTTTTGTTTTCACTATATCCTTGGTGTGGGTGTTGAAAAAGAAGGAAGAGGCACGAGAGAGGCAGTGGAGAAAAGAACAAAGAGAAAGAGGAAAATAAGAAGTGGAGAAGGACGAAGCAAAGAAGGATAAAATGAAGGAAAAAAAGGATAGAATGAAGGAAAAAAGGAAAAAGGAAAAGAAAGAAAAGAGTAATTGTAATAAGAAGAGGCAGAGAGGATTAAATCAATTAGAAAGAACAAAATGGAAGGAATATGATAATGTAAATTAAGAGAACTCTCTCTCTCTCTCTCTCTCTCTCTCTCTCTCTCTCTCTCTCTCTCTCTCTCTCTCTCTCACACTCTCTCACACACACACACACACACACACACACACACACACACACACACACACACACACACACACACACACACACACACACACACACACACACACACACACACACACACACACACACTACATCATCTGTTCAATGAATGATGGCACAGAACTAAAGTCTGGTTTATCAGATGAATAGAGAGTAATTTATGTATCAATAAAGACAGAAAGGAAAGCACACGTTTTGTGTTGACTAAACATTACAATACTGCATTATTAGAAAGTCATAGAGAAAAAGTCACTCAGTTCGGAAAGGTAAGGTAAAGAAAAGATCCTTCCTTTCCATGACAGGGACGAGGAGCCTTCGTTCAGATCTCCTCGGCCTCTCTGTCATCTGTCTGCCTCAGCAGCGCCACTGTGGATTGCCCTTTCGGTTACAGTTCGTACTTTCTTGAGTTGTACATTGTACTGCAGCAGTTTGTCTTTCCACAGTTGTAGTAGGGTTGTTTTGTTTTCCGGCGGCGTTGTTGTCTTACACGCCTACTGTTTTTCCTCGCAGACAACACATCATCATCTGCAGGAAAAGCTTTCTTTTTCAGGACTGATGCCTTGTTTTGCAAGCCTACTGTCTTGCTCCGCAGTCCAGTAGTCTTGTTCTCCAGTTGCGACGTTCGCTTCTGCATCTGTTGAGTCCAATTATAAATACCAGTCACCTTGTCTTCCAATTCGACTGTCTTATTCTCCAAATCCAGTGTTTCTTTTTCCAGACCTAATGTATGGTCTTCAATTTCTACTGTCATGTTCAAGATTTTTTCCATCATGTTCTCTAAGTGCATCATCTTGTTCTGTAGAGCTTCAATCTGAGCCTGCAGACTCTGAGTTCCTTCCTGCAGGTCTCCTGTCTTGTTCTGGAGATTCTCGGTCGTCTCCTTCAAACCCACAGCTTTGTTTTCAATGTCATTGGTTTCTGTCTCCACACGCAGCATCGTTCGTCCTATTATGACACTCTCCATTAACATCGCATCTGATTCCTTTTCTAATCGCATCGTTTTGTTTTCCACTTCTAGTATTTTGTTTTTCATTTCATTTGATTTTTTTCTCAAGATCTTCTGTTCGGTTCTGCAGAAGTATTGTTTGTTTACTGAGATCTTCATTTAATTTCTGAATACTTTCCGTTTTTTCCTCAATCGCTATCGTGGTCGTTTCAATTTCCGCTATCGTGGTCTCTAGATTCATCGATTTGTTCTGTACAATTTCGCTTTCGTTTCCTTCAGTTTCTGTTTCGCTCTCGTGAGTTATGTTCGCTCGTGGTAAAATTTCCTCGTGTGGTTCTATAGTTTCGCCAACCGTTTCGTTCCTCGAAAATACCGTTTTGTTTTCTTGCTCTTTAGTTTCGTTCTTAGCACCTGGGATTAGTGGCAACGCAATTTCCTCATGTGGTTCTTTAGTTTCCGCATCTGTTTCGTTCCTTGAAAATATCATTTTGTTTTCCTGCTCATTAGTTCCTTCAAATGTTTCGTTTTTAGCACCTGGGATTAGTGGCAACGCAATTTCCTCATGTGGTTCTTTAGTTTCCGCATCTGTTTCGTTCCTTGAAAATATCATTTTGTTTTCCTGCTCATTAGTTCCTTCAAATGTTTCGTTTTTAGCACCTGGGATTAGTGGCAACGCAATTTCCTCATGTGGTTCTTTAGTTTCCGCATCTGTTTCGTTCCTTGAAAATATCATTTTGTTTTCCTGCTCATTAGTTCCCTCAAATGTTTCGTTTTTAGCACCTGGGATTAGTGGCAACGCAATTTCCTCACGTGGTTCTTTAGTTTCCGCATCTGTTTCGTTCCTTGAAAATATCATTTTGTTTTCCTGCTCATTAGTTCCCTCAAATGTTTCGTTTTAGCACCTGGGATTAGTGGCAACGCAATTTCCTCACGTGGTTCTTTAGTTTCCGCATCTGTTTCGTTCCTTGAAAATATCATTTTGTTTTCCTGCTCATTAGTTCCCTCAAATGTTTCGTTCTTAGCACCTGGGATTAGTGGCAACGCAATTTCCTCATGTGGTTCTTTAGTTTCCGCATCTGTTTCGTTCCTTGAAAATATCATTTTGTTTTCCTGCTCATTAGTTCCCTCAAATGTTTCGTTGTTTTTGGCAACGGCTTTTTCAAATGTTTTGTTTTCTATCTCTTTACTAATTGTTTCATCCGTTTCGATCTTATCGTGCACCCCTTGCAGCAAGGGCTTGTTCTCTTCCTCTTTGCTAATCTCAATATCTCCTCCGCTCTTATCACCAGTGGAATTTTCCACAGTTTTATTCTCTTCATGTTTCGTTTGGACAATGGTTCCGATCTTATTACCAGTGGGATTTTCCACAGTTTTATTCTCCTCTTGTTTCGTTTCCACAATGGTTACGTTTTTGTCATCAATAACTGCTTTTTCTACAGTTCTGTTGTCTTGCTGTTTCATTTCCACAATGGTTCCGTTCTGATCAACTTCATTTTCCACAGTTTTATTCTCCTCTTGTTTCGTTTGGACAATGGTTCCGATCTTATTACCAGTGGGATTTTCCACAGTTCTGTTGTCTTGCTGTTTCGCTTCTACAATGGTTATGTTTTTGTCATCAATAACTTTTTCCACAGTTTTGTTGTCTTGCTGATTAGCTGTAACAATGGTTCCGTTCTTATCATCAACTTTTTTCTCCTCAGTTTTATTCTCTTGGTGTTTCGTTTCAACATTAGTTCCGTTCCTATCTTCAACTTTATTCTCCACAGTTTTGTTGTCTTGGTGTTTAGTTTCAATAATGGTTCCATTTCTATCATCGGTCTTTTCCACAGTTTTGTTGTCTTGCTGTTTAGTTTCAATAATGGTTCCATTTCTATCATCGGTCTTTTCCACAGTTTTGTTGTCTTGCTGTTTAGTTTCAATAATGGTTCCATTTCTATCATCGGTCTTTTCCACAGTTTTGTTGTCTTGCTGTTTAGTTTCAATAATGGTTCCATTTCTATCATCGGTCTTTTCCACAGTTTTGTTGTCTAGGTGTTTAGTTTCAATAATGGTTCCATTTCTATCATCGGTCTTTTCCACAGTTTTGTTGTCTTGCTGTTTAGTTTCAATAATGGTTCCATTTCTATCATCGGTCTTTTCCACAGTTTTGTTGTCTTGCTGTTTAGTTTCAATAATGGTTCCATTTCTATCATCGGTCTTTTCCACAGTTTTGTTTTCTTGCTGTTTAGTTTCAACAATGGTTCCATTTCTATCATCGGTCTTTTCCACAGTTTTGTTTTCTTGCTGTTTAGTTTCGACGATGGTTTCGTTCTTATCATCAATAACTGCTTTCTCCACAGTTTTGTTTTCTTGTTCTTTAGTTTCCAGAAATGTTTCGTTCTTAGCAACAGGGATTGTTAGCAAGATTTCGTTTTCCTGTTCTTTAGTTTCCAAATCATTTCTCTTCTTTTCAACCATCTTATCCAAAATTTTATTTTCCTGCTCTTTACTGGCTTCAATATCTGTCCCATGTTTATCACCAGCAGGTGTTTGTACCGTTTTGTTTCTGTGCTCAATGGTTTTAACAGTGCTTTCATTCTCGGCAACAGGATTTTCCACAGTTCTGTTCTCTTCCTTAGTTTCAACAATGGTTCCGTTCTTGTTATCAATTGCTTTCTCTAATGTTATGTTCTCTTCTTTCGTAGTTTCCAGAACTGTTTCATTTTTGCCTTCAATGCCTTTTACCGAGGTTGTATTCAACGGTTCCTTTGTTTCAACAATAGTTACATTCTCATCACTCATGGTCTTGTCTGAGGTAACTTCGTTCGAATCATCCATATCAGTGGTCGTTTCGTCATGCATGAAATAGTCCATCAAGATGGGTTCCCCCTCGGAACCCACCTCCATCTCCCCTGTGCCCCCCTCCACGGGGGCACCATACTTCTCCATGAAGGAGACGTGCTCTTGCACGTCTCCCATGCCGCCCCCGAAGGCGGCCAGCACGCAGATCACGATGAAAAGGTTGCAGCAAGACATTGGTCTCAATATCTTCCGTCAATCAAAATTGTAAATGTCGGAATATCTGCTTTTGCAGGTAATTGATTACAAAAAAGTTTGGGTGCTGTCCTCAGACCCTCATCTGATGACGAGATCCGTACAGGCACACGTACAGGTAATACACGTACACGTACACACACAAACAAACGTACGCACACACGTAGCCACTCACACACACACACACACACACACACACACACACACGCCCGGTAGCTCAGAGGTTAGAGCGCTGGCTTCACAAGCCAGAGGACCAGGGTTCGATTCCCCCGGCCGGGTGGAGATATTTGGGTGTGTCTCCTTTGACGTGTAGGTGCTGTTCACCTAGCAGTGAGTAGGTACGGGATGTAAATCGAGGAGTTGTGACCTTGTTGTCCCGGTGTGTGGTGTGTGCCTGGTCTCAGGCCTATCCGAAGATCGGAAATAATGAGCTCTGAGCTCGTTCCGTAGGGTAACGTCTGGCTGTCTCGTCAGAGACTGCAGCACAGATCAAACAGTGAACACACACACACACACACACACACACACACACACTGTGTGTATGGTGGTTAGCACGCTCAGCTCACAACCGAGAAGGCCCTCATTCGAGTCCCGGGAGCGTCAAGCCAAATGGGCGTGACTTAATGTGTAGCCCTTGTTCAATTAGTAGTAAATAGGTACGAGGTGTAACTCAAAAGCTTGTGACCTCGTTTTCCCGGTGTATGTGGTGTGGGATGTGGTCTCAGTCCTATCAGAAGGTCAGTATGAGCTTTGAGCTCTTTCCGTATGGGTAAGGCTGGCTGGGTGACCAGCAGACGTCCGTGGTGAATGACACACACACACACACACACACACACACACACACTCACTCTCTCACACACACACACTCTCTCTCTCTCTCTCTCTCTCTCTCTCCGTATTTTATCTTAAATCAATTTTCTTTCAATTTCTAATTTCCGTTCTTTACATTTATCAATATGTTTGTATTTACTTTGAATTTATTCTGTTTTTCTGCACTGAATATTTTCCTTCCATTTCTGCAATATCAATTATTATACAGGGTGGGGCAGAACCGATTGAGCAGTTTAGAGTAGTCACTGCTCGGGAGTAGGGGAGGGGAGGAGGGAGAGGGTGGTTTTGTTCCGCTCCTTAGACATCCCCATTTCTAGTGATGGGCGAACCGAGTACTTTCTGCAAACCGAGTATTTCGGTATTGATTACACTGTGAAACCGAGTAAACCGAGAACGAAATGATTACTTTTCACTAACCTAACTTAACGTAAGGGAGAGAATCGTGTAAGAAAACTAATCTCTTGGTGTAGTTAGACTGAGGTTTTAACTTCTTCTGTACAAGGTAGGCCGTATATCATGAGACCATGTTTCACTTGACTGTCAATGTTATCATAATATGAGAATGTGAATTATGTGCATGCACTTATAGTTGACATTAGCAGATAATTTCTTTCTTGATATAACTAAAATAGAGGAAAATAATAGTATAATGGATATAGAATGCCAGAAGCTTATCATAGCGGGGCTCAGCGTCACGGGTTTCCACCCTCCCTGCCTCTACCTCCTTACTCCTCCTCCTCTCTCCTTCCTATAACTCCTTACCCCTCCTCCATCCACTTCCCTCTCATTCCTTCTCTCTCTCTCTCTCTCTCTCTCTCTCTCTCTCTCTCTCTCTCTCTCTCTCTCTCTCACTCTCTCCCTTCCCTCCATCTCCTTTTCCTAAAAGTCATGTCATATTACTTGACCCTGTTTTATTCCACTTCGACCAATAGAGTTGCCTCCTTTTCGCTCCTTCACTTTCCTTCCAATCTCCCCATTGATGAGAGAGAGAGAGAGAGAGAGAGAGAGAGAGAGAGAGAGAGAGAGATCATGTCCGTCATCCCCACCCTCCATCTCTCTCTCTCTCTCTCTCTCTCTCTCTCTCTCTCTCTCTCTCTCTCTCTGTGTGTGTGTGTGTGTGTGTGTGGGTGTCTGTGTGTCATTAGCCACAGGTGCCTCTGTGGTACAATAGCGATCAAAAGTGTGTACCATGCCTCTGACGTATCAGCTTGCCTGCGATTCACACTCCACCTTCCTGTCTGTCCCCAACTCCGTCCCTCCCCATGTTCCTTATATATCCGCCTCCACCCCCCTCCCTACCTCTCTATCTATCTATCTCTCGCGTCACTCCGCTCAGTACCTATCAGCTGAGACACTCGCCTATTTATTCTTTAGTCTGTCTCCATTCCACCTAATATTTTTCCAGCCATGGATTGCTGTGTGAGCCTGGAAAGCTTGTATCCCGGAGTAACAGTTTGTAAGCTCTCAGCCCAAAAACTACTGCAAAGGGATTAATTAGTGCCTTTAAGCGTTTCTCAAGAACTGAACGAGATTATTACACACCAATAGTTAACTGCTGTGTGTGTGTGTGTGTGAGTGTGTGTGAGAGAGAGAGAGAGAGAGAGAGAGAGAGAGAGAGAGAGAGAGAGAGAGAGAGAGAGAGAGAGAGAGAGAGAGAGAGAGAGAGAGAGAAAGCTCTCAGAATTTTAATGGCCACAGTTTTCACTATTTTAATACCCACATGAGTTTCTGAAGCTGTATAAATTCGTCAAATAGTTAGGCACAATGGATATGGAAACGCGTCATGGTACAGAAGGGATTAAGA
>NC_059261.1:3329043-3354043 GCF_017591435.1 Portunus trituberculatus | reverse complement strand
GGTCCTGGCGATACCAAGTCCCGCCCTGGCCCAGGACTGCAATGCTGCCGACACAGTAGTGAAGGAAGGAACACCACATGTAATAAAGACCACACTATTCATCCAGTACAGTGCAGGATATGATGGTTCTCTCACATTGTTTGTGAAGCCTGAGAGTGACTTTGAGGGCGTGACTCTTTATACCATGACAAATGACGCCACTCTCCACACTGCCTGGTTCCCTGCTGAGGAGAAATGTTTCCCTCGCGATGGCAAGTGGCTGCAATTCAAGGCGATGGTTTGGTCAACCGGATGGGGTCTTCAGTTTCATCTTATGTCTGGTGCATGCTGGGAGGAGTGCTATATCAACACTGACCAGACAATACCCATAAACCTCAGCGTGGTGGCTCACGGCCCTTCCAGGTGGTTGAGCAGGCGTCCACATGAACACTGTGAGATAAACCTCATAAGTAATAAAAATCGCAAACTAACAGGCATGTGCAAGCACTCTCCAATCACACCCACCACCCCCACCACCAACAGCAAGTGGACACCGGGATATATAACAACCACAGCGGTGTCAGCAGCAGCAGCAGTAGTGGTGGTGGCGGTGGTGGTGGTGGTGGTGGTGTTCTATTGGAAGCGGAAAGCTGTCACATCGCGTGAGTACAGTGTGTGTGTGTGTGTGTGTGTGTGATCATTGGCGATAGTCTCACAAGAACTCTAACACTCTTCCCCACCACACAGCACGCCAAGCCGGACTCTTCCCTCCCCCCCCCGATGAACACGTCATAGAGAACGACATCTACCAGCCATTTGACGGTGTCGTTAACCACGCCGCGCCGCAAACCTTCCACAACGACCTGTACGACTCCCGCAGCGCCCACGGACACCGGCACGACTCCTAGACGACCCAGAGACAGAGCCAGCCCCCTCCCCCCCCCACACACGTCATTATAATGTAGACTGTAGAGTGTACAAATGTGTGGAGTGTGATAGTGATGCTTTTGATCTATTTCCAGAGAGAGAGAGAGAGAGAGAGAGAGAGAGAGAGAGAGAGAGAGAGAGAGAGAGAGAGAGAGAGAGAGAGAGAGAGAGAGAGAGAGAGAGAGAGAGAGAGAGAGAGAGAGAGAGAGACTTTAGTATTTCGTGGCTTATTTGTTAGTTTGTATATGTTTTGAGATAGTTGTGTACTCTCTGTAGTAGTTTGTGGGTGTTGTTGTGTGTGTGTGTTCAGGATACTCTGGCATGTTGTGTTTGGTTAGTCTTACTCTCATTGTGTTTAAGATGCTTTTGTAGTTTCTTTGTAGTATTTTATTTGTCTTGTTGTGTGTGTGTGTTTTGGATACTTAATGTGCTTCCTTGTCAATAAATATTAATTAACTGTGTGTGTGTTGACTGCCTTCCATTCACCTCTCTCCACTTCTTCCTCCTCCACTAAATACACTTCTGCAATCTCCACCGCGTCTTTAAAGCCCCTCCACTTCTCTCCACAACCCGGCGATTTCCCTCCACAAAGTTCCCTGCCTCAATTTCCCTGCTCAGAGATCCCAAAGCGTGACTGGCGTTCTTCAAGGCACACCTCTATCACCCATTCCCTTCCCTCCCGCTCTCCTGTTGAGCCGCGTGACACACACCAACTAATTAAGGAAAACGTAGCACAGGTGAAGGCTCATTAGCCCAGGTACAGCTCCGCTACTTATCCACTCGCCCTCCTGAGGGTGGAGTTTTGAGGGAAACACAAAGGAGGAATAAATCAAAGACGAACACACGGAGGAAGGCGGAGGGAACACCCAGGGGAGAAATAGGAGGAGGAGGAGGAGGAGGAGAAAATATTATCTACAGTAGTAGTATTAGTATTAGTAGTATTAGTATTAGTATTAGTAGTAGTAGTAGTAGTAGTACAAAAACGACAACAACAACAGCAAAAACAACAACAACAACATTCCAGGCGGCTCTACTGACGGCGGGTCACAGGTAGGGGCGGACAGCGGGCGCACCTGAGTGGCGAGGCAGAACACCGGCGCTGCCAGGTATTGGGCGTCTCGGGGAGGGGAAGACAGGGAGGGGAAGGGAGGGGAAGGGCAAGTGGGTGGTGGGCACAGGTGTTAATGAATGAAGGTCAGAACAGGAAGGAATGTGTGAACACCCGGCGAGATTGTGTGTTATTACTCTCTCTCTCTCTCTCTCTCTCTTTCAAGAAAATACCATGAGAGAGAGAGAGAGAGAGAGAGAGAGAGAGAGAGAGAGAGAGAGAGAGAGAGAGAGAGAGAAATCTATGTGAAGGATAGAACATCGCTGGTGGTGGTGGTGGTAGTGGTAGTGGTGGTGGTGGTGGTGGTGATAGGAAGAGGAGGAGGATGTTAAAATGTTCACGCTGGAAATCATTATTCTTCTTCCTCCTTCTAGTCCTCCTCCTCCTCCTCCTCCTCCTCCTCCTTTCCTTTCCTCTTCCTTGAAAGTGTCGTGTTTAAATTGTGTTTTTCCATTGTTTTTCAAAGAAATGCCAAACAAACTTAAGAGGCGGAGGAGGAGGAGGAGGACACGCATGATACACCTCCTCCTCCTCCTCTTTCTCTGCAGAAGGTAATAAGTTGATGATTATTGAAAACCAACTTCCCAAGAACTGGAGAAGGAAAAAGTGAGGAAAAGGAGAAAATTGGTGGAAAATATGACGATGATGATGATGATGATGATAAAGAGGAGGAGCAGCAAGAGGAGAAGGAGGAGGAGGAGGAGGATACTGAAGAAAGGTAGATGACTGTAATACATATTGAGTGTCCGCCCGCCTGCCAACACGCACACACAAGCACGCAGACACACAACAAAACAAACAAACAAACACACACAGTCACAACACACACACACACACACACACACACACACACACTCTCTCTCTTCCTCAGCATGTCCTCTTGTCACGCTAACCTCTCCCCTCTTTTCCCCTCTTGCTTTCTACTCTGCAGTATTTATCTTCCTCCTTCCTCTCATATCTCTCTTCCTCTTCTCCTTTCCTCCCCTCTTATTTCATCTCTCTCTCCCTTTCCTCGTACACTTTCTTTTTCATTTCCCCTTTCCCTCTCCCACAAACCGCCTATCATCATCTATTTTGACTTGTCTCCTCTGTTCTTTGTTTCCATCTGTCTTGTTTCTCGTCTCCCCTCACCGCCTCCTCTGTCACCCCTCACCTCAGCCAACCTCGTTCCCTCAGGCCCCTTGTCCCTCACCAAACCCAGAAACCTGGCAGGAATTATGGGTCATTCTAGCCACTCTTCACACACACACACACACACACACACACACACACACAGAGAGAGAGAGAGAGAGAGAGAGAGAGAGAGAGAGAGAGAGAGAGAGAGAGAGAGAGAGAGAGAGAGAGAGAGAGAGAGAGAGAGAGAGAGAGAGAGAGAGAGAGGAATTTATTTGGGTCATGAGTGATTCGTGAAGTCCGCACTCACTCACTCACACTCTCACTCTCTCTCCCTGTCTGTCACCTTGAAAGGTTCACGGCAGGTCATTCCTGCAACACAACACTCACACTGCACAACACAACACTCAAAGCTTCACGTCAAGTAACAGATGTCGGTGTGCACTTGACTTTGGACGCACACATAGTAACATAAGTCACAAAGTAATGGGCACCATCATGTCTATCAACATGGCCAAACACTACTTTGATGAAGCAACACGTGTACTCATTGTTCAATCAGTGATACTGAACCATTGCAACACTGTATGGGGAACAACAAACAACACTTTACTCAGTCAGAGTGAAAAAGTGCTAAACTTTGCTACCAAACTCGCTGATGGAAATACGACCACGTCACTCCTTTATTGGAAAAGGTACAATGGCTCAACATTAAGAACACTGTCATGTTGAACACACCAAGCACAATGTTCCAATGAAAAAGGGACTACTACCCACACCCTATTGTCACTTTGGAAACAGTGATCAGTGTCACAGGCAGCACAAGCAGGCAACACAACAGTCTCTGTGTAGCCAGAGTACACACACACAGTGAGGTGGACGGACGCTCTCTCGCTGTACACGGACCCTCCCTTTGGAACACTCTCCCGCCACATGTACACGAGGCACCTACAATACACACATTTAAAACTAAACTCACCAAACATCTTCTCACAAACTTGGGTACGTGTGTACAAACCTTTGTCAAACTGCAATATACAACAATCACTGTGTGTGTGTGTGTGTGTGTGTGTGTGTGTGTGTGTGTGTGTGTGTGTGTGTGTGTGTGTGTGTGTGTGTGTGTTCAGTTTGCATCTCTTGGATTGTATTTATTCATTACAAAAATAATCTCTCTCTCTCTCTCTCTCTCTCTCTCTCTCTCTCTCTCTCTCTCCCTTCAGCTGGCATCATGAAACGAGGAATGTGACCTTCACCCCCCCTACCTCAGCCCCAGGATAATATAAGACCTGAGCCAGTAAGCCCTCACTTCCCCTCTCCGCTGTGTAAGCCATCGTGACAATCCTGCCTTGTGTTGCTTGTCCCAAATAGTTCCTCCCCAAGTTGTTGTTTGCTTCCCTTGTGTTTATCTTTGGCGTTCACTAGACGATTGTAGAAGGAAAGTAAATGTAACCTAAGGTATCCTAACCTAACCTAACCAAACATTGATCTAAACTTACTAGACCTAACGTAATGTAACCCTAGCTAACCTAACCTAACCTTTTGAAAGTTAAGGTAACCTAACCACACAAAAAATCTAAGGTAACACACCCTTACTAAACCTTGCCTTTACTCAACCTAACCTAACCTAACCTAATCTAACCTAACTACACTTGAGTGACGTAATGTAACCCAACGCAATTCAAGCAAACTTAACCCTAACTCTCTCTCTCTCTCTCTCTCTCTCAAATTCCACAAGGCAATTACAGTTCAACTCACTACCCGCTCCTCATTCCTGGTCAAGGCCAGAGAGAGAGAGAGAGAGAGAGAGAGAGAGAGAGAGAGAGAGAGAGAGAGAGAGAGAGAGAGAGAGAGAGAGAGAGGAGAGAGAGATTCCACAAAAGATCGATAAAAGAAGAAAAATGAAGTGTTTGCTCCCCAATGAATGAATGAATGAATAAGTCAATGAGTGAATGAGTGAATGAGTGAATGAATGAACGTCACAGAAGGAAACGGAAAGCACACAACAAAGAAATGAAGATTTTTTTCAATGATGGAATTAATTTGATGCGGAAGAAGCATCATTCTCTTAAAAATCTGACATTTTGATCTAATCTTATTTATCACAGCATATAATTCTCTCTCTCTCTCTCTCTCTCTCTCTCTCTCTCTCTCTCTCTCAAATTCCTGAAGGCAATTACAGTTCAACTCACTACCCCCTCCCCTCCCCTCTCCATTCCTTCCCCATCCCCCTTCCCTTATCAAACTGTTTCTGTGCCCCCCTCATTCCTCCTCTCCCCTCCCCTCCATCTCCCTAATCCCCACCTCTCCTCTCCTCTCCCCTCCCCTCGCAGCCTGCCCTCCTCTCCCACTAACTCCTGTAGCCTGTGCAGAGACAGACACGTTAGGGGGAGGGGGAGGAGGATAAAGGAAAGGGAAGAGGGGAAGGGAGTGTAAGGGAGGCTGAAGAGGGGAAAAGACGACTAGGGAGAGGGAAGAGAAGAAGGGAGGGAAAGATAGACAGAAGAGGTGATGGTAGGAAAGGAAGGAGGGAAGTAGTTAAATCACACACAGATGATGTATGTGTGTGTGTGTGTGTGTGTGTGTGTGTGTGTGTGTGTGTGTGTGTGTGTGTGTGTGTGTGTGTGTGTGTGTAACAACATACCTTGCCACTACTACTACTAGTACTACTTTTACTACTACTACTACTAATAATAATAATAATACTATTACAACAACAACAACAACTACTACTACTACTGCTAAAGAAGGCAATTATTTTATATATTAACTCTTTGCGACTTGTGAAAAGCATTTGACAGCGTTAGTCCCTCGATATTGGTGTGTAAGTGGCTCCAGCTAAACACTGATCCCTTGTGGTTCCACAGCCACCTCAGTGACAGGACACAAACAGTGCGCATAAATGATACAATGTCACACAAAACAAATATTTCTTATGGTGTGCCTCAAGGGTCACTACTTGGTCCCCTTCTGTTCATTATGTATGTAAATGATCTTTGGTGTTCCTTGACAAATTGTAATATCATTCAGTGTGCCGACGACACCCAGTTCATACACACAGCTAACATAAATCACATCAATGATTTCACACACACAAAAGTGAACAAACTGTAAAATTAGCAAAAGCATATTTTCATCAAAATGTTTTAATGACCAACGCTAAAAACAACAACTCAGTGTGTGTTCCTAGGGACAAGGTAACAAGGGGCTGGTGTCAAAGATCCCGCCTGACACACACATGAGAGTGGTCGGCAACGTTACCACCCCCAGCACATCTCTAAAGAACCTGCTGTTTGATACACACACTAACGAAGTAAGTAAGAAAGTATACGGTACACTAATGTATGTCAATAGATTAAGGAACTACTTTAACAAAAACACAACAATCACACTAATACAGTCACTAGTCATGAGCATCACAAACTAGGCTAAAGATCAATCAAAAATATATACTTGAATTGCCAACCATAACATATAACTTGGTGAATAACAATTTTCCGCATTCCCCACAGTAAGCGACATGTGTGCCCATAATGTCAACACCAGACACACAGAACAAGTGTGTGTTCCCCGCTGTAACACCTGCTTGGGCAACACCTCCTTTCTAGTGGCTGCGCCCGCCCTTTGGCACACCCTCCCTAATCATGTTAAACACTCCACCTCCCTATCTCATTTCAAAAAGCGTCTCAAAAATCACCTCTCGTGCAAACCATTCCAACACTGACAATTGGTACTCATGTATTCTCCATTTGACCTAATCTTACTTTCAACCAAAATGTCTTACCGTTTCAATCATTTTATTGCTTTACACTTTAATTTCATTGATTTATCGATTTTTTTGTACATTTTATTACTTGACTTTGTACTTTTTACTCAGCAACTTTAAATATTATTGGTTCGTTTTAGTAAGTTTTGTCATGTTTTTAGTTTGACGAACAGTGATCTGGTGACTTCCTTTCATCCTCATTTAAACATGCGTTTTGAGCCTCGAGAGATACAATTCGACTAATTTGTTATTTTTGTGTTTTAATCAATATGATAATATTAACAATGTAAAGAATAACAAGGTACAATGGAAATACATTCTGACTGATGATTCATTGATTATTACTACTGCTACTACTGCTGCTACCACAACAATTACTACTACTGTTGCCACTACTACTACTACTACTACTACTACTACTACTACTACTACTACAACAAACGTGATACAGGTAAGAGGAGAGGAATGGACGGCCGACGCCAGCCTGGTGTTAATGAGACAGGTAAGGCAGGGAACCGGTGAGTGGTTAGTACTTGTAAGGCCTTGATAAGCTGCCACTCTCATCAACTACCTGTAAAGACACGCACCTTATTCATCTCTCTCTCTCTCTCTCTCTCTCTCTCTCTCTCTCTCTCTCTCTCTCTTTCGTTTTACTCCTCCTTCTTGTCTTATGTTTTTCCTCGTCCTCTTTCCTTTTGTTGTCTTTCTCCTCCTCAATCTCCACATCATTCTCTTCTTCTTCTGATTCTTCTTCATTTTCCTCCTCCTCTTCTCTTCTCCTGTTCTTATATTCTTTTACTCCTCCTCCTCCTCCTCTTCTCATGCCTACATTCCAACTCATTATCTTGTTTTACATTCCTTCTCCTTCACACTTTTTCTTACATTCCTCCTCCTTTGGTCCTTTTCATGTATTTCTTCTCCTCCTCTTTCCTCATATTCTTCCTCCTCTTTTTTTTCTTACGTTCCTCCTCTTCTCGAGACCACAAGGACATAACAGCACGCTACAAACGCCAAGGCAATTACCAACATTCCATCGTAAGGCAGTGCAGGTGGGAGAGCTAATCACCTGGAGGCAATTAAGAGTGACGCACCTGTCTGGACACATTCTCTGCCTTGTTTGCTGCTTACTTTCCTTGCTGCTGGAACAAAAAATTACATATCACTTGCTTTTTCTTATTTCATCATTATTATTACACACACACACACACACACACACACACACACACACACACATAAATGAAACAAAAGATAGACTAAAATAAAGAACACACCAGCAAACAAACACACAAACACACCTGTATAGAGGGCACACCACCCACGCCCTCGCCGCCCACGTAACTCCCAGCGGGCGTGTCTTGAAGCCGCCCTCCGCCCGCCAGGTGTGCAAACGCTCGCCGCAACTCGCCCAGGTACGCTCGCCCCGGCTCCTCCAGCAACACCTGTCCGTGATTGGCCTTATTGCATACACCAAAGTACACCACACCACGCCACTCTACACCCAAGAGCTTGCCACACCACACTACGCCACACCACTCCACACCACACCACATCTTGCCGCACCACACTTAACCCAACACAACCTAACCTAATGTAATCTAACTGAACCCAGCCAACTCTAAGTTAACCTACGCTAACCTAAGCTAACGTAGCGCAACATGAGGCAAACTTTTACCCTAACCAAACCTAACCTAACATTACCAAGTCAACCAACGAGAAATACACGTCACCCAACCTGGTCCATTCTAACTATTACAACCTGACACACACACACACACACACACACACACACACACACACACACACACACACACACAGAGAGAGAGAGAGAGAGAGAGAGAGAGAGAGAGAGAGAGAGAGAGAGAGAGAGAGAGAGAGAGAGAGAGAGAACACTTCACACCTTCATGATATCATAAGCAGACGCCCTCATCACCCACGGTCGTATAATAGCAAGGAGAGACAGTGCCACAAACTTAACAGTGCCACGCCTCCACTTGTCCAAGAAGAGCTGATCCCACACCCACAGGGCCGCCTGCATCTCCACCACGCCCACAAACACCTGCACACCACACGGAGAGATGACAAATGTAGTGTACACGAGTATTTTCGTCTGTGTGAGCGTGTTAACTTCTTTGAAAAGGTTGTAGTGGAAGTTATTGTAGGCATTGCGTGTTTTGGTGTGTGTAGTAACAGTTTGAGAGGGTGTAGTGCAAGTTGTTGGGGTTTTCAAGGGTGTTTTTGTGTTGTTAGTGATAGTTCAACACTTTAACAGGCTCGAGTGGGTTTTACTTTGATTGAATTGACTGATAACTTTAGTGTGGAATATTTCAAGTGTTTCAGTGATTGTGTTCACATAATGGTTCACTGTGGAGAGAGAGAGAGAGAGAGAGAGAGAGAGAGAGAGAGAGAGAGAGAGAGAGAGAGAGAAAGCAAGGAAGGAGGAAAGAAATGAAGGAGGGAGGAAGTAAGCAAAGAAGGAAGGAAGGAAAAATGGACAAGAGAAGGAAGAGAGGCTGCTGGAACAAAGTTAAATTCTCTCTCTCTCTCTCTCTCTCTCTCTCTCTCACCTGCGCTATCCACTTCCTGACAAACAGACTTGGCTCACTAAACACTCCCTTGGGCACGGGCGGGAGGGAGCGGGCGCCTCTGCCTGTCAGCTGTGCGTGAAACCTGAGTGAAGCCTCTGTGTTCCTCGTCAGCAGCTCCGGCGGGAACACCTGACAGAGAGAGAGAGAGAGAGAGAGAGAGAGAGAGAGAGAGAGAGAGAGAGAGAGAGAGAGAGAGAGAGAGAGAGAGGATGGAACGATTAGGTAACATACAATAGAAACACTACAACAACAACAATAACAACAACAAGAACAACAACCACAACAACAACAAACAATCACAACACACCTGCACATTGAAATTTTGGGTGTGGGCGGAGAGACAAGAGCGCAGGTGTGATAGATAGGCAGGGTCCTCCATCCCCACCACCCTCACCACCTCCTCCGCCACGCCAAACACTTCCTGCGGCTCCAGCAGGCAGTGGCGACACAACAGGTAACCCCAACTTGCCACGCGCATCACCACGGCCTCTGTGTGTGTGTGTGTGTGTGTGTGTGTGTGTGTGTGTGTGTGTGTGTGTGTGTGTGTGTGTGTGTGTAAAGTAAAGTAAATTAATTGCCATTGTTTACATTACAAACATAGAGCTTGGCACAGTCTGTCGAGTCGTAACTCCTAAGACAGACAGACTTAAGGAAATTAAATGAAATAATGAATTATGGCAGGGTGAACAAGCACAAGAAAACGTAACTAATGCAATGTAATGTAGTACAATAGTGATGAGTACAGTTTGTCAATCAAGGTATAAGGGTGAACGTAATAAAACATGAAATATAAGTCAGAAGACAGCAGGAGCTCAACCATCATGACAATTACAATGAAAACATTATCCTACCAAATTCATCAATAATTAGAGTGTATCTAGGTTTGTACATGTAACAGATCACTTTTCATTTCCTTTTTCAATTTAATTCAATTATTTTCTCTAAGCGGGACTTTCATATCCCGAGGGAGACTATTGAAAAATTCTGGACCACAATTTATAACACTATTTTTGAATAGTTTAGTCCTAAATACAGGTAATGATAAGTTAACATTAGTACTCCTAGTATTACAGGAATGCTCTCTAAATTTCAACACTGAATTAGGACCAATTGTTTTAAAAATCAATAACAGAGTGAAGTATTTATGTATTGACACTTTGAGAGTGTTTCTAGACTGGCATATTTCATCTGTTGACTCAAATTTCTTTTGATGGAAAATGCATCGGAAGAATTTATTTTGTGAAATGGTTAATTTATTTAGGAATGAAGGCCAAGTACTCGCCCATAACGAAACACAATATGTAAAATGTGGATAAACAAGAGTATAGTATGTACTTATTTTAGCTTCCTCAGTTAAACTATGACAAATTCTATATAAGATGCCAGTTGTCTTTGAGAGCTTTACGCAAACTTCATTTGTTGCATTTTCCAATTCAAATTTTCATCAACTTTAACACCGACAAACTTGGCAGTGTGGACCTGGGTTCATTTTTCACCATTTAACAATACAGCAGGAAAAACATGTTTTATAGACCTATTTTGAAACAATATGTCACTTGTTTTGTCAACATTAAGCTTCAAGTTATTTGATTCATTAAAAGATCAATAGTACTTAATTCACTACCTACAGTGTGTGTGTGTGTGTGTGTGTGTGTGTGTGTGTGTGTGTGTGTGTGTGTGTGTGTGTAAGAGACAAACATGAGATACTGAGATAAATTGATAGATCACAAGGATCTGCCAACACACATACACACAAACACACACACATACAAACAATCTCTCTCTCTCTCTCTCTCTCTCTCTCTCTCTCTCTCTCACCGTCTTCTTGCTCTTGTTGCCGACGAAGGAGGAGCTGTAAGGGAACAAGAGAAAACACAAAGGAAGACGAGAATTTCCCGCTGAGAACAGTCATGATGTTGAGGGCGCGAGCTGTCTGAAGAAGGTGGCCATCTGATTCCAAGGGCGCGAGCAGGGGAGTGGTGTCATATGCCTGTGTGTGTTACAGAGAGAGAGAGAGAGAGAGAGAGAGAGAGAGAGAGAGAGAGAGACAGGATGAGTTTTGACGAAGCGGTTTTATCTAATCTCTCTCTCTCTCTCTCTCTCTCTCTCTCACCTCTATGACAGCCTCGTCTATCGCTCTCCATGCCTTGCTCTCTATCGCTCTTCTCAATCGCTGTCTCTTCATCTCCCTCTCCAGAGTTGACAGCAGCCTCTCTCTCACCTCTCCCTCCCCTCTCACCCCCTCCTCCCTCTCCCCCAGCACCTCCCACCACAGAGAGAGGCGGAGGGAGGGAGGGAGAGCAACATACTTCTCCTTCAGTCTGTGAGGGGCCAAAGGAGACACGGAATAGTACAGGAAGGACATTGCGTAATCTCGACTTCAAGAAAGTGTTTGATACTGCACCACGTAAAGGTCTTTAAACTGAAAGCTGGCTAACCAAAAGGAAACAACGAGTAGTTATAAATGGAGAAGCTTCCGAATGGCTTCAAGTGATGTCCCGCAGGGTTCAGTTTTGGGCCAGTTACTTTTTTGATAGACTATAAATAAACTACGTAGACTGCGGTGTTGTCTCGAAAATATCCAAATAAGCGGACGACAGTAAACTACTAAGCGTTTCAGAGAGTTTGAGGGCACGTTTTCTAGAATAACTTTGTAAGGAACACGCATATCATTATGAAATTTTGCCACAGTGTACTTGACACCCTCCCGAATATCCCAATGTGTCAAGAATCGTCAACAGTATATAATAATGGCACTTCTCCCTATAAAAACAGGAGAAAGTCACTTATCCCTCACGAAGAAACGGACAAGTGGTGAGAAATGGTGACGTAGTACTATCTGTGACGTAGTAACAAGCTCCACCCACATAGTCCCTCCCCCTGCTCCTACCCTCCTCTCTTCCATCCCCTCCCATATTTCGCTCCCTTCCTCTCCTCCCCTCCTTTCCCCTCCCCGTCTATGTATTCTCTCTCTCTCTCTCTCTCTCTCTCTCTCTCACCACTAGTCCGTTTCTTCGTGAGGGATAAGTGACTTTCTCCTGTTTTTATAGGGAGAAGTGCCATTATTATATACTGTTTACGATTCATGACACATTGGGATATTCGGGGAGGGTGTCAAATACACTGTGGCAAAATTTCATAATGATATGCGTGTTCCTTACAAAGTTATTCTAGAAAAAACGTGCCCTCAAACTCTCTGAAACGCTTAGTAGTTGGTAAAGTGGCCACATGAGACGACTGTAATGCCATCCAGCGGGATTTAGATAACCTTACTCCCTGGAGTGACAAATGTTTTTTTAATTTTAATGAGGATAAGTGTAAAGTAATGCACATTGGCCAAAACAATGTAAAGCATAATTATAGATTACATGGATGTAATTTGATCAAAGTTACTGAAGAGAAGGAGGTGGGCGTATTAGTAACAAGTGGTCTGAAATGTGGCACGCAATGTTCAGCTGCGAGTCCCAAAGCAAGTGTCATCTTGGGGTTCATTGCGCGTAATTTTGACTGGAAAACACCTGAAGTCATAACGCGTCTGTATACTTCGTTAGTGAGACCGCACTTGGAATACGCGGTTCAGTTCTGGTCTTTATGTTATGAAAAAGACATTAAGAAGTTGGAAAGCGTGCAAAGACGAGCAGCTAAACTAATCCCAAGACTACGTGGTCTGTCGTATGAAGAACGTCTAAAGAGATCAGATGTGTTTTCCCTAAGAGATCGTCCAATCCAAGGTGACCTCACAGAAACGTTCAAAATATCTAAAAATGTACACTAGATAGATTATAAAAATCTTTTGAGCTTATACAACTAGTAAGTAACTTGATGAAATGTTATTCAACTAATAGAAAACAGCTAACTGTATTTGATTCTCAAGTATCTAGACTTGCTCCCCTTACCACAGGTGTGCCCCAGGGCTCAATATTAGGTCCACTTTTATCTCTTGTTTATATTAATGACATTGTTAAGAGCTCAGGAATATTGAAATTCATATTATTTGCAGATGATACTAATATCACTCTCTCTGGAACAGATTTAGGATTACTGACTCAAATCACAAAATCAGAATCAAAGTTTGTAACAAAGTGGTTATGTGCTAATAAACTATCCTTAAATGTTGATAAAACACAGTATAGAGTTTTTGCAGGCTATAAAACATTCGATAACAACTTTGATATTGAAATGTGCAACAAAGTACTTAATAGTTCATCCTCTGCTAGGTATTTAGGCGTAGTCATTGATCAAGAGCTCACATGGAGAGAGCACATTAATCACATAGTAACAAAGATATCTCGGTCCTCTGGTATAATGCATAAAGTAAAACACCTGTTACCTTCTGACACTCTGAACACTTTCCATTACACACTGGTATACCCCTACCTACAGTGCTGCAATGTTGTGTGGGGGATGGCCACAAAGACAACCACTCATCCACTATTTATCCTTCAGAAGAGAATAATGCGCATGATTGCTAAAATAAAAAACGATGCACATACTACTCCAATCTTCAAAGAACTAAGAATCCTCAAAGTACATGACGTATACACGCTAGAATGCCTCAAATATATATATGACCAGGTTCACAGTGATCAAACCATTGCAACACCAAGAGCATTTGATGTCCACCATACATACACACGCAACAGATGGAATCTCAGACCCATGTTCCCAAAATCAGAAATGCAGAAGAGGTTTGTTACTTATTTCGGCTGTATTAAATAGAATGAACTTCCTGACGTTTTAAGAAATTGTGAAAATAAGGTTACTTTCAAAAAAAAAAAAAAAAAAAACAATTGTTATTAGGTTATTAACTATTTATTATGCACCCTCTTATTGTTTTAGATTTGACTATTACCTTTACTTTGCTACTTTCATCATTTCCTCTCATTATTATTGCTATTGTTAGCATTTTTTTCTCTCTATATCAGTAGAGTGAAGTTGTAAGTTCTAAAGATAATCTCATTCTTCTCATTATTATAATATTTGTTATTGTTAGTATTTTTTTCTCTATTTCAACACAATGAAGTCGTAAGTTGTTAAGATATAGTGTAAACTGTCTCGGAATTAATGAATGATAAGCATCTCATAGGGGCCTGTAAAGAATGTTTTCATTTAACGCGCCCAGCTGTATCACATAACATGTCCACTACAAGTCTAACATTTGTTGGTAAAACCTAAACAAACATTTTGAATTTGATTTTGAAAATTAAGAAGAAATAACGGCTGGCAATTTAAGGGACAGATTTAATATTGATTTGCGAAGAAACTTTTTGAAGGCGAGAGTAGCTGAATGTTGGAACAAGCTACCAGCGCCTGTCGTCCAGGTTTACATGGTAACTACGTTAGACAAGTATTATAAAGAAAATTATTTCTGATCTCTCTCTCTCTCTCTCTCTCTCTCTCTCTCTCTCTCTCTCTCTCTATCTATATATATATATATATATATATATATATATATATATATATATATATATATATATATATATATATAGAGTACAAATCACCCCGATTGTTCCTATCAGCAATCGTTTTTTTTTTTCATTTTATATCTTGCCGGAGAAAGCGGAGGGTGGGGAGGAGCTTCTTCTGTTCTATCCTTGCCTCTTGCTATATAGCTTATTACAGATGTAGTACAGTTAACGAGTGACCTCGTCATCGAACGCAAGGCCTCCTGTCACTCGTCTTTGCTACGTATTCCTCCTCCTCCTCCTCCTCCTCCTCTCACCTCTTCCTGAGCCTCTCCCTCGCCCCTGCGTCGGTCCCCACAAGGCTCACAATCGCTTCACTTGCAGCCTCAGACAAATTCACAGTCACGTGTACACTCTCTTCCTCTTCCTCTTCCTCTTCCTCCGGACTCTTCTTTTTTCTCTCTCTCAGCTGTCTCCTCTTCTCATCCTCCTGCCGGCGATTGTGAGTGATTATGATGATGATGATGATGATGATGATGATGATGATGATGATGAGGAGGAGGAGGAGGAGGAGGAGGAGGAGGAGGAGGAGGTGGAGGAAATGGAGGAAATGGAGAATAGTGGTAATAAGCATACACAAAAGCTGCTATTTTCTGTTATTTCACTAATTCTTCTTCTTCTCCAACCTCTTATTTTGTCCCCCCTTTCTACACAAGAAGACAATAAACAAGCAAGGTGTTCTCAGCTTTCAGTTGTTTTCCCTTAAGAGAAATCAATATTGCCTGGTATTACTGTTAGGTTTGGGCACAGTGCACAACATGGAGAAAACTGACCACATGTAGGCTCTTAATAGACTATGAAGGGCGGTATTCGCTCCCGTTTGAGCAATAGGACGGGCAGTTTTCCTCCAAAGGGGAACCACATTACACTTCCACTGGCTCACTACCTCCTGTCCTGCCCCGCCATCACCATCGGGAGGTGAAGGCTGCCCCGCTAATCCGCCAAACCTCCCGAGACCTGCTGCTGGAGGTGCTAAGAGCAGCACCCCCTCCCCACTGCGCCTCACAACCATTGAACCACCTGGGTCTCAGAGAGAGGGAACGGATCTCCTTCACTGGAGGGCCGTCAGGTCAGGTCAGGATAGATAGAAAAGTAGGAGGGGGGAAGTGGGGATAGGGGAAGAATAGGTGGGTGATAAGAAGTGAGCTTTAGTAGGAGAGTAAAGTCGCTGGGGCTTAACCCAGGTGCAGGGTGATGTTGAGTGTTGTTGAGCGGCGTCTTTGGGTGGGTGGGCGGGGGCTGGGAGGCAGGGCCCGGTCAAGGAGAGCCACACCGTTGTCGTTGTTGGCGTCGGGAGTGGAGATGTTTTTAGTTCTGCTGGTTGTTTTGCTGTCTCAGCAAGGCTTGCCTGTATCTGTTGAATCCTTCTATCAAGTCTGAGAGGGATTGCCCTTGCTCTTCGTGTCTGGTATCCGTGTTCTTGCTTCTTAGCTGGTAGTCGTTGGTGTGTGGTTCCTCGCCGTCCTTGTCTACTGTCTCCCTCTTTGGGCTTGGGCGGGGAGTTGGTTCAGCTTCGGGCGCGGTGGGTTTCTTCTTCTTCCTCTTGTTTTTCGATATTGTCCAGCCTTCTTCTTCTTCTTTTGGAGGGTCCTCGACAATTGGAGGTGGCTCTTCCGTGTCGCTGCCTTCCACATCGACGATCTCGTCTTCTCCTTCCACCTCCTCCTCCTCCTCGACGATCGGAGCCTCATCTGCCGGGTCGTCGTGGCAAGGTTGCTCGTCATCTTGGCGAAGCGGCTGGGGCCTTCTTCTCGGTGTAGGTGTGTGGTGGTTGGCGGTTCCGAGGGCTTGCTGTGGGATCCGTATAACAGGTAGACCGTTATGCTTAAGCAGGACAGGGATAAGGACTTGCAGGCGTCTGGAGTTGCTGCCAGCAAGGGCTTTTGCCGTGCAGATGCAGGCAGTTATCTTCGCTTCCATATCCCATGTCCTGGTAAGCGGTTTCCGGCTTGGACTGCTCGTTTGTGGTGTCTCGCTGGTCCTCGCGACTTCTCGGGCCTCCGGTCCTTTGTCTCCCACGCAGACGGTGAACTGTACGTTATCACCTTCGCGAGGGAGACGTCTTTGAAGGGACCGTTTTAGTCCAGAGTAGTGTACAAAAACGTCAGTTTTTGTACTGGAGTCGCTGATGAAGCCAAAGCCACGCTTATAGTTGTACCATTTGAACTGGCCTTGATGCTGCTGGCTTGCCATCTCGAGAGAAGGAGGAGGAGGAGGAGGAGGAGGAAAGATGAAAATAGTGATAATAAAAATAAACAAAATAGCATGATAATGATAATGATGATGATGATGATGATGATGATAATGATAATGACGATAATAATAACAACAACAACAATAACAACAATAAACAATAATAATAATAATAATAATAATAATAATAATAATAATAATAATAATAATAATAATAATAATAATAATAATAATACCATCCAGTTACTACCAACAATAACAACAGCAACAATCACACTCACCTGCTCAAATGCTGTCACCGCTGCCCGCTGGTTCACACACTCCCTGTAGGCTGCTCTCACCTCTCCCACGAACTTCCCCAGGGGCGTGTCCCCGGTGTAGCGGGAGGCGTCCCTCGGGTAACTCAGCTCCTGAAGGGGAGGGAAGGAAGGAAAGAAGGAAGGAAGAAAGAAAGGAAGGAAGGAAGAGACAGAATGGGAGGGAGAGGAAAGGAGGAAGGAAGGGAGGGAAGAAGGGATGGATGGAAGGAATGGGAGGGAAGGAGGAATAAGTAGTCTCTGAATGTTTTATTTGCCCTCTCTCTCTCTCTCTCTCTCTCTCTCTCTCTCTCTCTCTCTCTCTCTCTCTCTTAGACAGCACGAGAAGCAGCTGAGTTGAGGTCAGGTCAGCGAGTCTGTTAGTGAAGGTATGTGGAATGTGCACCGCCGCGCCACAATCACCGCAGCTATGTGCTTCAGAAACATGGATCCGCGACACGACACCTTGGTACAGGCATTACTAGGAAGAGTCAGTTCTCCCACGAGGGTAACTTTGTAGCGCCAGAACAAGAGAGCTCTCAAAGTTCAGAGGTGGCGGTGGAGCGACATCACAGGATATGGCGATAAGATATGACTGGCACTGAGACGAAACATTAAAGACAGATGACACATTACTGCCTGACTTTTTGATAATAATAATACCGCTGTTTGTAACCTTTCAATGTTTGTAAACCTTTCCATGTGTGTTAAACCTTTCACGGAACGTATATAACTCTTTCAATGCTTCTAAACCTTTCACTGAGTTTAACCTTTCACTGTACGTAACCATTCCACTGTGCTTTACCTCTTCACTGTTTACTTCTCTCACTGCACTGACCAACCTTCACTTCACCCTATCTAACCCTTTCATTATTACTATTACTACCACTACTACTACTACTACTACTACCACCACCATACTACTACTACTACTACTACTACTACTACTACTACTATTACTGCTACTACTACTACTATTACTACTACTACTACTACTACTACTACTGCTACTACTACTTCTACTACAATTACTGCTACTATTACTACTATTACTACTACTACTACCATTACTACTACTACTATAACTAATACTATTGTCGTTAATATTATAACAACAACCAACAACCCCTCTCTCTCTCTCTCTTTACTGACCTCCAAGGCGCGGCTAAAACACTCGTCGAGGAACAGGCGCGCCTCCTTCAGGTAACTCTCCTTCCGCTGCGGGTTGAGGGGCGGCTCCTGTGAGAGAGAGAGAGAGAGAGAGAGAGAGAGAGAGAGAGAGAGAGAGAGAGAGAGAGAGAGAGAGAGAGAGAGAGAGAGAGAGAGAGAGAGTTATTTCGTTGAAGCACGGTCATTCCGGTGGTATACAACAGGTTAATACAACAATACAAAGTGAAACCTTCAGAGGAAATGTAGCATCAGTGTGTACTGTGGAGCAGAGGAAGGTGGAAAGAGTAACACAACTAATACAACAAGAACTGAAAAGAAAACGGAGGTGAAAGGTGGCAATGAAAAATATCGTAAAAAGTGTGAAGTTGACAGAAGCAAACTGAACTAATAAATGCTCTAGAAAATTAACATATAGTATAAAACAAAGAATAATTAATTTAGTCATTAGAAATAACTTTTTTTTTTCAAGTCTAGACTGAACAACTTCACTTTTGACTTGAGGGACCGCCACCTTGAAGACCTTTATCTATTTCTTTTCTTTTTATTGAAGTTTTGTTGCACTTTTCCTGCCTCTGCAACAAAGAAAAAGGAACAAAAAAATGCTTGTAGTCTGCAGCACCGTGAGGATATTCACGAAACAATTGAGGTCCGCACACAGCAGCAACCCTGGCAGCCGTGTCTGGCGGCGTTATGGCAGGAACAGCTTACTTCGTTGCCTTGTTATGCTTGCTCTACTTCAGCTTGCTGTGAAAAAAGTTCCATTCCTGACACAACTCGGTGGTGCTTTTCTCTTAACCCCTTCAGTACCAGGACACGTTTTCACATTCTTTCTGCTTACTGTTTGCTGATTTAAACAGCTTCAGAAACTTACGTGGGGATCAAAATAGTGAAGACTCCGGCCATTACACTTCTGACCTCCACAGACCCTTCCTAATGTCAATAAAGTCGTCTAATCACATCCAAAACTCAAGGTAAAAATACGTCCAGTAGTGAAGGGGGTAAGTATATTTGCCTCTCACTGCCACTCACTCCAATTCTTAAAAAGCAGGAGTTGCATGGCCCTACTTTCCCGCTCCTTTGCAGCGACAAGTTATAGGTTCGTATTCTCAAACGCTTCTGTGCTTCACATCCACTATTTCAAAAGGCTTTTTAAGTTTACAAGAGTTTACTAAGTTGTTTTACTGTTCTAGAGGCAGAGTGACAAGTTTCCTGCATTTTTTAATGGAGAAACACTCTTGAAAACCCTGCTAATCATTCCTGTGGCCTTGGAAAATAGTCGTGGTGAGAGAACCGAGCGTTTTGGAATACGTTTAACTTTATTATGCAGAGAGAGAGAGAGAGAGAGAGAGAGAGAGAGAGAGAGAGAGAGAGAGAGAGAGAGAGAGAGAGAGAGAGAGAGAGAGAGAGAGAGAGAGAGAGAGAGAGAGAGAGAGAGAGAGAGAGAGAGAGAGAGAAAGGATGTGTCCATGATATGTAGTGCAGTTGTTGTTGTTGTTGTTGATGTACGGATGCTGAAAAATTAGAGATTAAGACAACGTCGGTGTCTCTCTCTCTCTCTCTCTCTCTCTCTCTCACTGCCGCTTTCACGACATTAAACGAAAGAATAAAGCAAGAAAATATTCAATATAAAAAAACGAAACATTTCATAAAAACAAAATGAGAGAGAGAGAGAGAGAGAGAGAGAGAGAGAGAGAGAGAGAGAGAGAGAGAGAGAGAGAGAGAGAGAGAGAGAGAGAGAGAGAGAGAGAGAGAGAGAATGTATCTAGGTGATCACTTATAAGGAAGACAGGTAGGAATGCTAATTACAGGTAAGGAGACACGTAACAGGTGAACGAGACGAATACAAGACTGAGAAATAAAGAGTGGTGGTGGTGGTGGTGGTGGTGGTGGTAGTAGTAGTAGTAGTAGTAGTAGTAGTAGTAGTAGTAGTAGTTAGTGGTATTATTACTCTCATTATTATTATTATTATTATTATTATTATTATTATTATTATTATCATATTATTATTATCATTATCCATATTATTATTATTATTATTATCATCATAATTGTTGTTATTATTACTATTACTATTATTATTATTACTATTATCATTACTATTATTAGTAGTAATATCAGTAGTAGTAGTGTCATAACCTGGCATGCCACAGCCTGGTGGGACATAGCGTGATGCAGCAGTGGAAGAACACACAAGGATGTAAATAATCACGTCTACGGGAGAATTGTAAAAGGGACCCTGCTGCGAATCGAGGCGAAATCGGGTCAGGATATCCTGTGTCAGGAAACCATTAACACGAGAGTGGGAGGCCAACCATTAACAAGAGAGTGGGAGGCCAGGTATCAGATTGTACGCAGACCCAAGCAAACGCCCAAGACCAAAATACTTGTTTACGATGTTGGAGAGTAGTATAGTCAACACGTGTTTCCCCACGTGTAGTTAAACAGGATTGGTGGTTTTAAATGGCCAATGAACAAGCAGTATTTCATGTTTAGACCAATGGTGAACGTGCTATGAGACTAGGGAAAAGTTGAGCCTATGAAACACCAGTAAGGCAATGTTGTGTATACTACGTTTAAGGTTGTTTCTACATTACCTTCGTATGTGTTCTCGTCCTTACATTGTCACACGTGGACCTCCACATGTCTGATCTCTGAATGGTAGATGGTAAAATGGGCGTGGAGAAAAGGTACGAAACCTTGAGTATTTAAAATAAGCAGAAACCAGCAAGAAGATCTCTAGAATCTTGGCAGAAACGAGAGGAGAAAGCAGAAGGCAGTGGCCGAGAGGAGGAGAAGAAACATTTGAGTCATGGACAGACTCTTTCTTGTATTAGTGAGTAAAGCTCTATAGTTGTTAATGCAGTCTAAGACAATGTTTATGTCATTTAAGTGAAAGGAGGAAACAAATATAGGATGTGTATTTATTAGGATGTTATATTAAGATTTTATGTATGTGTAGTGCAATTCCACAGTTGATGCATTAAGATATATCATATTGAGGAGATAATTACATATGATATATTGTGGTGTATACATTATATGGGCATTTATAGAAGTCAAGCATTGAGTTGATATTGAGATGCATCAGCTGTGAAATTGGCACCTAATGTTTGTGGATTTATTTGTATGTGATTAACATTGATGAAGGATTTACGGAGATAAGGATTTACGGAGATGAGCTTAACATTTCTAAGGGCATTGATTGAATTTGTGTGACATTATGAGCAATCTTGAGAAGTGGTGTAATTAATCTTAGATGAATTAAAATTAGAAAATACAATACCGTATAATATATTACCTGCAGTAAGAATAAGTCTTCACTTAGAATAGCACGATTGCAACCTGCAACGAACTCCGAAAGTAGTAGTAGTAGTAGTAGTAGTAGTAGTAGTAGTAGTAGTAGTAGTAATATCAGTAAGTAGTAGTAGTAGTAGTAGTAGTAGTAGTAGTAGTAGTAGTAGTAGCAGGTGCAGCAATAAAAACAGTACAGTAGTATAACCAATAGCAGCAGGAAAGGCAGCAAAGAAAGCAGCAGTAACAACAGAAGCAGCAGCAGCACCACCACCACCACCAGCAGGCCCGCCAACCTACCAGTGTCCTCACGTTGTATCTATGGTAGGGGAAGTGTTTCGCTGTGTACTCTGGCCCCAGCAAGAGGAAGACAGCCTGCTGCCTGAGCTCTGACTCCTGGGGCTCCGTCACGTGGCGAGCCAGGGCGGCACTCACCTCCTCCAGCAGCTGCGGCAGGAGAGAAAGTGGCTTTGAGAAACTGAGAGGGGCTAAGATTTACTTGGAAGGACTGGGAGATGCTTGGGGAGAGGCTGGGAGAGGCTGCAGGAACTGTGGCACACTGAGACTGCAGAGAACTGGCACACTGGGAGGCTGCAGGAACTGTGGCACACTGGGAGAGGCTGCAGGAACTGTGGCACACTGGGAGAGGCTGCAGGAACTGTGGCACACTGGGAGGCTGCAGGAACTGTGGCACACACTGCAGGAACTGTGGCACACTGGGAGAGACTGCAGGAACTGTGGCACACTGGGAGAGGCTGCAGGAACTGTGGCACACTGGGAGGCTGCAGGAACTGTGGCACACTGGGAGAGACTGCAGGGAACTGTGGCACACTGGGAGAGACTGGGATTGCGTGACAAAGTGGTGACGGCGGAAGTGGCTGGGGCAGTGAGCAGTGACGGAAAAGCAATGGGTAGAGCCCTTTATTCTGGGTGGTGGTGTCCTGCCCCTTTTCAGGCCTGTGCCGCCCGCGTGTCCCCTCCTGTAAAGGCCACCCGGTGCCCCTGCTCTCCTGTGAATAACTAGATAAACTGGTAACATATTAGTAAAAAATCACCATTGCTAAATGAAGAATTGCACTCATGAATGTGTCAATAATAACATGATGATGCAAACTGAGAGTAAGGTACCAGTCACTGAACTAATAAGACGTATTTATTGCAAGATTAATCCCTTCAGTAGTGGGACGCATTCTTACCATGAACCAACACTTTTGACTTTAGACCATTTTATGACTTTTGATTTTAGACCCTTTATGTACATTAGGAAGGGTCTATGGAGGTCAAAACACTAATGACCTCAGTTTTCAATATTGTAATCCCAACACGAGTTTCTAAAGCTGTATAAAATCGCCAAATAGTAGCAGAATGAATATGATAACGCGTCATGGTACTGAAGGGGTTAACGTACACATAGCACGGTGGTTGTTCAATTGTAATCCCTGGTGGAGACTATAGTCGGAACGTTCGTGTTTTGCCGGCAAGTAATGAGGCGTGGGATGAACAAATCTGCCACGTGTACCAGTACAACATCTGCGCCAGGACTGTAATTGTGGTCTTTGCTGATTGTCTTTAAAAACGTAACAAAATGAGAGAAACTTCAAGAGACCATCCTGCTACACGTGGCTGTCCCTGTATCAACACGCCTCCTTATTTCCACCTATCATGCCCATTCATATTCGTGTTTAACCTTCTTTTAAGTCTCCCTATTGACTCAGCACTAACAACATGACTACTGAGTCCGTTCCATTCATCAACCACTAGTTACAGAACCAATTCCTCCCCATGTCCTTCTTAAACCTATATTTTTCAAGCTTGATTAGGTAAGATGGGAAAATTGGCCAAGGGTAACAAAAAGTTACCCACTTAGTTGACAGTCCCGTACAGGTCCGAAAGGGTTAGCGAAAATAAAGGGATACATGTCTCGAAACCTCCCTCTTCATTCTGGTCATGTTAGCACCAACAGTGGCAGTTCATTCCATTCACCGTGCTCTGTGCAGCTTTATTGTGCCTCACGAGAGAGAGAGAGAGAGAGAGAGAGAGAGAGAGAGAGAGAGAGAGAGAGAGAGGATGGTCTACAGGATATGAAGCATGTTGTTTTGTTGTGGTCATACGGATGTTGAAAGTTAGAGATCAGGAAAAATTCTCTCTCTCTCTCTCTCTCTCTCTCTCTCTCTCTCTCTCTCTCTGTTACTATGTATATAGAGTGACTGCAACGCTCGGCCGACCAGATTCTAGGAATACAAGACAGGCTGGCCAATGAGTTTGACCACAGCAGGTCACATTAAAAAAAATGATAAATTAAATAAATGAATAAAAATAAATATAAAAAAATGAAGGCAAGGTAATGCGTCAGTGTGAGGCGGCCGCTGATTGGTGGCGAGCGTGTCCGGCACAAGATAACCCAAAGCCTTTCCTCCCTGCACTCCACAGCTTGGAGGAAGGATGAGGGCAGAGACCGTGACGTCACGCCCCGCCCTCTTCCCAGAAGCCAACCCAAAACGTTGTCAGCTGCCGATAAGCCCGACACTCACCCGCCGCAACATTTTCCCAATATCCTTGTTTGCTGGGCCCAAGGCTGCCTGGAGAGGAGTGGCCATGGAGGCAACATTTCAACGGTAAACTGAAGAGACTTTCAAGGCCAATCACCTCATGAAATGCTACAATACTGGGTTACATCATGAGCGTGCCAAATGATGCCAAATCGATGATGAAATATTTCTAGAAATTCACTTGCACTTCGTCTTCTGTGAGATCCAAATGCAAGTAAATCAAATCAATGTAATACAGAGATCTCTATTTATCATCAGAAGTGCAGTTAACACTTACTACTGACTACTAGAAGTGATAAATGATGCAGTAAATGTTGGCGCGTTTTGTGTGCTACAACCTCTTCCTGGCGTGGTCTTTTCTTATGTACACAAGGACACCAGACAGACCATGGGCAAAAACACCCATCAAAATAGGTTGGCTATTGGTTGCATGTCAATATATAGCGATGGTTGTCTGTGTATCGTGTTTGAGCGAGATACAAGGACAAATACAGAGAAAACTAATGATCTTTGCAGTATGTTAAGACAGTGACACCCCATCTCTTCACCTTGTAAAGGCTG